>NC_056741.1:559910885-560108385 GCF_019279795.1 Protopterus annectens | reverse complement strand
TGTTATAGCTGCAAGACCTGTTGGGGAAACTGAATGTTGTTGATTTTTCACATTGACATGCTCTTTTTAGATCACTAAGTGCCTCTATCCCCCTCTACTACCCCAGTCTTCAACAGCTTCCAAGCAACTCTGCCTGGAATCACTTCATTGGCTATGCTTGACAGAGGCTCAGTTACTTCATCAATGGTGCAGAGAAAGCCAACACACTGTAGCTATGCTTCTAAATGCCCTTGGGCAGATAGCCTACTACCTATCTGTGAACCTCTAAAGTGCAGGCCATCACAGACATAATATGTGAATAAACAGAACTTTCAGATCACAATATACAGTGAGAAATCACCATGTAGTCAGAAAACAGTTAAGTACAGCAAGAACATACAGAACACTGATACTTAATCACTCAAAAAGCCTATCTTGGCAGCTAGAAGACTTGTATCAGTTTAAGGCTTTCTATTGCTTACCAGTAGGTTACCTACAGGAAAGATGAGAAACAAGCACAGATGGGAAACATGATTGCAACAATACTATACTGGCTTGCATGTGTTAGCCTTAGGCTTTCAAATACTGGCCAAGGCTCTTGGCACCCCCGTGGTGCCTTTCTTAGGCAAGGCTCAAAGGTGAATCTCACCTCCGTAAACAGCACAGTAGCAAAATCAATGAGGGTTATGCTACTCAATGCCAGGAGTTGTAATCACAAAATGCATGCACTCACAGCACTCCTCTGTTTGGACAACGTCAACATCTGTGCAGTAACTGAAACCTGTTTTAAGGCTCCTGAGAGCACACCAGCACTACCAGACTACAACCCATACCAGACATATCGGCCACAGAACATGGACTGACACAGACATGGAGGGGGTGTATCCATATTCATCAGGGATACCTACACCTCCAGGTTAGTGGGGCAGCATGATACCTCTGAGATCATGCATGTGCAGCTAACATCAGCCACAACTGAAATGCAAACTGTGGCCTGCTACAGATCACCCTCTAAGACCCAGGACCACCACTCCACCTACCTGGAGACACTGGAAACCATGACAGTCCTACCGAACACCCTGGTATTGGTCGATTTCAACTACCCTGCCATTAACTGGGAAACTTACTCAAGTACTCACTTCCAGGCCCAGCACTTCCTGGAATTTATCACCACAAATGCTCTGTATCAGATGGTAAACTCCCTAACCAGAGGTGGAAACATACCAGAAGTGGTAATCACCAACATGGGCGAAAGGTGCACCACAGCAGAGGTAAACCGGTCATTGGTTAGATCTGACCGCGAACTATTCACTGATGATTTCCACACCCAACCATCTCCCCCACCCAAGGAAACCACAGTGAAAACCTTTCCTACAGCTAACTTCACACTACTAAAGACAGAGGTGGGAGGTTTCACAGCCCCCACACTAAGGGAAAATACTGCTCAAGATACAGAAATATTTACAAATGCACTCTATAAGCACCTACAAGGATGTATGGATCATGCCATCACTGGTAAACCAAGACTCGCTCCTTCAAGACAAGGACACCAGTCTAGTGGACCCCTGCAATAAACAGGCTATACAACAGAAATAGGACAGTAGTCCAGAAAAACAGCAGATCCCAAGAAGGACAGACATCCGTGACCAGTATTAGTAAGAAACGTAGGTCCCTCATGAAATCATCCGAGGCTAACTTCAACAGGAAAAATAGGCAAGGATTTGAAAGATAACCACAAAGCCTTCTTTGGCTATGTCAAGTATCTAAGTGGTAATACACAGATTTGCAGTGTGCCTGTGCTATATAGCACAAAATATACTGAACCTACTGATATCGCCAACATCCTTGCAGATACATTGAGTGCAAACTTCACCCTCTAAAGAGCCCACTACAATACCAGGAAAGTGCTGTATCCCAGACATCAGAGACACACAGGTGGAAATAGCCCTCTCAAATGGCAAAACACACCATCAATGGAGGCAGATGGCGTCCCAGACTGCATCTTGCAAACACTACAGGATGAACTAACCCCCCACCTAATTAAGCTTTTCAACCTCAGCCTCTACACAGACTACATGCCCATACAAAGGTGCATAACAATGGTTATTCCACTCCACCAAGGTGGAAACACAACTGACCATGGTATCTACCACCCCATAAGCCTCACTAGACTGGTCTGCAAAGCTATGGAGCACATCCTCATGGCACTCATTAACAAAGACATTGGTAACCTCCAAACACTTGACCCAACCCAGGTCAGCTTGGCTGAGTGCAGATCATGCCTACTGAACCTGTTTGATGACTTACAGACAGTCACCAAGACATTAGATGAGGAGAGAGGTGGTTCACACATACTACCTGGACCTCGCCAAGGCTTTTGACACCATTCCCCACTCAGGTATTATTGATAAACTCACCAGCCTGTACATAAACCCATACATCACAGGATGGGTTGCCAACAGGCTTACACACAGAACCCACATGGTAAGACTAGCAGCCTCCAGGTCCAACTCTTAACCAGTCACAACTGGTGTCCCACAGGACTCAGTCCTGGGACCCCTACTGTTTGGCATATACTTCTCAGAGGTACAGGCAAATAGAGGTGGACTACAGCAGACCATGTTTGGCAATGACTACAAACTGGGAGCCATAATTGACAGTCCAGCTGACACAGACATCCTTCAAAGGGCCTCACAGAGACCGACACAGGGTGTCAAAGTCATGGCCTCAACTAAGTGTCACAGTCTGCATGGTCATTCCATTTGGGAAAAACTAAACACCCACATATTAACACATAAGTGAGAGACACCTTAATACAGACAAGGTAACAGGGGATCTGGGCACTAAGGTAGATAGTGTTCTCTCCTTTGACAATCATATCTCCAAAGTAGTTGGGACATCCTTCTATGTAGGCCATCTGATTACTAAAGGGTTTGCATCTAGACATACTGAGGTAATAGTGCCCCTTTACTCATCACTCATCAGTCCCATCATAGAGTATAATAACCCATTTGGGATGTACCTCAGAAGACACTTCCGACAGCTGGAAGGACCATGAATGTACCTTGCCAAGAGGATTACTGACCTCAAACATATGTCCTATGCAGCCAGACTGAATAAACTCCTGCTTTACTCAGTGGCATTTCATTTACTCAGAGATGATCTCTGCTGGTCTACAAAGCCATGTCCAACTCAGGCTTGATGGATATGCTCCACCTATGGGAATCCATGTCACAGTGAGCCACACGCTGTAGTGAGCTAAAATTTGCTCAACAATAACTAGAACATGCTGGGGGGACAGATTCCTATCACAGACACTCCTCATGCTTTGGAACAACATCCATAATTACATTATACAGAGACCCTCACTAACACTCTTCAAGAGAAACCTTGAAGAGTGGATGTGGAACAGTAGATACACCCCAGAGATCCCACCATTGGCTCTGCTCCACAGAGGGGAGTTAATTAATCAATGAGGTGGCAAATGCTGACACATTTTGGCTAGGCTTATGAATGCCCTCAGACAGTTAGCCAAGTACCTACCTATAAACCTATGAACCTATACATACAGTATCAGCACATGCTGATAGCTTAATTTACTGTTCAGGTGTTGCCTTACCTTGTGCCAATAGCAGTTGTGTGTGCAATAGTTGAGGGCTGCATATGTTTGATGCACACAGTAGACTGCCTATACATGACAATTTACAGGTAGTCTTGTGTGTGTGCCATCCATTTTTACTGTGTGTGCAGTTGGAGAAAAGTGTTAGTCCCTAGGTGTCTACACTGTCAGTGTGTGTGCTATACGTTCCCTCCTTGCCAAGGCATGGGCATACTGGGCATGCCTCAGTCTGCCTACTGGGGCTGGCTCAGGGTGTTTGTAGTCTGAGTATCTCTGTGCCTGTGGGGCCCTTGGCAATGGCAGTGGGCTGTGAGGGTCTTCACCATTCTGTCCCTGCTGCAGCTGTTTCCGCTGGATCATATTGTGTAGCATGGCACATACTATGAAGATGTGAGCACACATGCCTGGAGAGTACTGCAAGGCTCCACCGGATATGTCCAAGCAATGGAACCATGATTTAAGCATCCCAAACACACATTTTATGATGATTCTGGTTTGTGCATGTGCCTCATTATGGCGTTCTTGCATGGGTGTGTGTGCATTTCTGATGGGAGTCATCATCTATGGTTCCAGTGCATAGCCAGCATCCCCCACCAGGTGGCCATATGGGATGTCCCCCCTGGCAAATACCTGATACAGCTGTGAGGCATGCCAGATGTGGGAGTCGTGATAGCTTCCAGGGCTGCCAGCACACACATCCATGATAATTCCCTGGGCATTGCACATGACCTGGCAGTTGATGGGGAGTATCCCTTGTGGTTTATGCACCACCTACCCTGCTCACCGAGGGGTGACTTACTGTGTATGTGTGTGCAGTCTATTGTAGCCAGTACCTCTGGGTATTCTGCCACATGGTGGAAGAGACGCATATTGCTGGCTAACTCCTCCTGCATTTGGGAGAAGTATATGTGCTCATTGGCATTTGGTAACATGACATCCAGTAACTGGTAAAGTACCCTGGTTGCTGATGCCTGTGAGATCCCCATGATATTCCCAGTTGGCCTTTAAAAGGTACCTGTGGCTAGTATTCTTAGGCTTATACATACCTTTGTATCCACTGCAATGGGTTCCCCTCTGTTTGTTCTGGCTCTGAGGCATGGCCGACACAGCTCCACAAGTTGCTGTAGGGTGTCCTTGTCCACCCAGTAATGCTCTACTATCTCCAGATCATGTAGCCCCTGGTAGGTTACCCTGGGTCTGAACACTCTTCTCCTCCTGTAGTGCCTGAGGTGGTTTTCAGCATCATCCTCCACACCACCTTCAGTCTGCAACACATGCTGGTGGATCAACGCTATGGCAGCCCCTAACATATACATATTAAAAGTTCCCCATATGTATACACCAATGGTGCAGAGTGTATGGGAATACCCAAGTGAGTGTGAGGTCCTTTCACACTTTATACTATTGTGCTATGGATGCTGCTGATGTCATTGGCTTTGTATGAGCAATTCCAGCTGCAGGGTATCTTAATTATGGGTTTTACAGTGAGTACTGCAAGTGTGGGGCCTGTATTGTGGAGTTATGCTTGCCTGCCTTGATTAATCTGTCGCCCTTTAATTCACTTTTAAACCTGGATCCCCTCCCATTGTCAGCCATGCATCCACCTGCCAACTTTCTTGTTTTCTACTTTCCCTACCCAGTCATGTATTGCAAAATGTGTTTTGTAGCTGATATAATACAATTCTGCTTTGTTCTGCTGTGGCACTTTACTGTTTTCTTTGCAGTACAGCCGCTCCCCTTTCCTGTTCTGCAGGTAGCTGCTTGCAGCCTTGTTAGCTGTTGTCAATGGCTCACTGTAAGTTCCTAGGTGTTAATTAGTCATTTGTACTCCAATTGCAGCATTTCCTTATTTTTTTCCTATATCCTTCCTGTTTCAGCTCCAGTGCGCGCCTCGCAAACCTGTTTACCGGGCTTAAGCACGTTTTTCTCTCCATTCACATGCATACTCAGTTATCTTGTGTGCTCTCAGCTAAGCAAAGCTAAAGCCAGTTCAACACCCCTTTCCTGCAGCTTTGCTTAGCTACAGGCAAACTGGATTAGCAATGCTCCAATGTGCTTACAGCAAAGGTGACACACCCCTCTCTTGATGTCATTTTTATCTCATTGGCACATCTCGGTGTTATAACACTACGCTGTGAGGTACATCCTTACACCAGTGGGGAATCTGTGATTCACTATACTTCCTCTCATTTGCATGGAATTGCCTACTAATTCCTAGATACTGCGCATAACACTGACACAGCCCCTTAGCAACCCTTGCACCATGGTGTGGTGTAACATGCCTGCCATTGACTATTATGGGGAAATCATGATATGTGTTACATTGAAGTTTTAGTCTACATTTTTCTATTTTGCTTGTGATCCCATTTGCGCACTGCTGCCCTACGCTTAAACTTCGCGATAGTGTGAAAAAAAAATTAAATGTTATTTTTATATTTTGTACATTTTTTTATGTCAATGGCTATATATTTAGCCATTGGCATATATTAACAATATAATACATGTGTTTGGTCAGCTGTCATGGCTCCGATTTTATGTTTGCAAAAATGTAAACCGTTTTTTTACGGTTTACATTTCTGTATGCTTACACTACGCCTGCACCACTTCCTGGATCGCTAAATACCTTCATTTGCATGTGACACTGCTGCAAATGGGGTAATTAGCATACAGGTGCCAGGAGCTGTGTGGACATAGTGTATGCAGGTAGTGCACGTCGTAACAGCTCGTACCTGGATTGCTCACCGGCCGTATTTGGTGTTGGAATGCCAATGCTACGCCTGCACCTGGCGCAAGCTTCATGAATCCCGGGGTGAGTCTGCACAATTTTCAGGGAAAGGACAAATTCCCCAACCCCGTGAATCATCCTATATGCTACTTTTGATAACAGATGGTGACCATCTAGTTAACCAAATTGCATTGACTGAACAGATGTCAACAACTTTGCTGTTCAATGAAAGTAGTGCCTTCCATATATATGTATATGTGTGTGTGTGTGTGTGTGTGTGTGTGTGTGTGTGTGTGTGTGTGTGTGTGTGTGTGTACATGTGTGTATATATATATATATATATATATATATATATATACACACACACACATGCTTACATATGTGTGTGTGTGTGTGTGTGTGCGCGCGCGCGTGTGTGTGTATATACACATGACACAAACTCTAAAGATCATAAACAGTGAATTGTGTGAAGCCAGGTACGCATGCTAACATGAGTCCTGCAGAGGTGTGGTCCTAGGAACAAGTGCTGATATGTGTCCTGCAGGGGCGTAGACAAAGGAACAAGTACTAACATGGGTGCTGCAGAAGGGATGGATCAATGAGTTCAGTATTATGGTCATTAACATTTTGGTCTTTTCTATATTATCATCCCAGGATTATGGGTTTCAAGACCATGGGCTTCAAGATTGTGATAGTAAACCTTTATATATATATATATATATATATATATATATATATATATATATATATATATATATATATATATGTGTGTGTGTGTGTGTGTGTGTGTGTGTGTGTGTGTGTGTGTAGTAGATATTATATATATATATATATATATATATATATATATATATATATATATATCCTTTATTTACACGAAAGTACAACCCACCGAATTGTACTCACTTGAGCTGAAAACACCAAAGCTCCAGTTCAACGAACAAACGGACTGCCAAATTCCTTTCACAGGGAAAGGAAGCACTTGATCACCATGGAAACCGAAAGAAAATGGAGGACATGTAAGCCCACCAAAGTGGGGGGGGCTTTACTCTCCCCTCACAAATATACCAACTCTGAGATCGCATTACATGGAAGAGAGGGCACAGTTCACAATGGTGGTCAAGTGGTTCCTTTCTCTGTGAAAGAAATTTGGCAGACTGTTAGTTCGTTGAACTGGAGCTTCGGTGGATTCAGCTCGGGAAAGTTCAGTGGCTCATGTTTTGTGTAAAGAAAGTAGATCCATATATGTATATATATATATTTCATCTGAATACTACATATTGCATAGGTGGCTGCTGCCTCTATTTTTGTTTTATATTTGTGGATTCTTGATCTTTCAGTTTGGCCATCAGCTGTCAGACAGCTTGCTAATGCTCTATACTTCCCATCACAGTAGAGCTATATTAGCCTGGTACTATCTCTCGGATAGAATTGTCTAGCTGTTCAGGAAGTGGAAATAGAAAAGAAAACAGTCCCCTGTAGATGGAACGGTGCTAGTTTGTAAGTGTTTTTGCAGGGGACACCCCCACACACACCCTGATGTGGGGGACAAGCTCTCCACACACTCCAAACTTATATATGCCAACTTCAAGGTTGCAGTAACTCAAAGAAGGGGGAAATTCCCCTAAAAAGGAATCACTACCAGCACAACTCACTGACAGTGATTTCTTACTGAGGAACACCGCTCATCCATGGTTTGAAAGTTGGGGAACTGAAGCTCCAGTGTTCAACCTTCGTTTACCAGTAGGGTAACAGTTTGTGACAGTAGGTGAGAGGGCCACCTCAATATGACTGCAAGTTCTAGAAAAGAAAAATATGTTTGTTATATGTGCTCTTAGGAACTGTAGTTTCAGTGCTTGATAGGGAATATCCTGTTCCCTCTGTAGTTTTACTAAGAGACTTCTAATCTCATGTGGAGAATGATAGACAGATATGAAAATTGGAAGGAAGGGCTTTTCTAATCTGAATACAAATGGTGAATTATTTTTGGACTTCTATGGTTGTCAAGAATTGTCCATAATAAACTCAGTGGCAAAATGTAAGTATGCCTTTTGATGGACTTGGTATTAAAGCACTTTGGGTCAAAGTTTAATGAGTGAGTTTATAGTCATGTTAACAGAGCTGAGGGCATATGTTCTGGATACTGGGGTAGATGGAGTTGATGCACTGTCAACTGTTCATCATTTAGTGGTGAGTTAGGTCATATTGTTAGAACAGCTGAAGAGATCTGGGAACCCAAATGTATTGTGACCTTATCCATGGAATGCCCAGCTGATGCTTCTCTGTTGTTTGAGTTTAAGTACTGCTCCCCCAAAAGAGCTTATTTTGTATAGTAATAGAGGTAAGAAACATGGAGTCTGATTGGATCTTGTTAAAAACCTTAATAAACAAGGCAGAAGCAAAGAACTACTACTAAAGCTGTATAATACCATAACAAGCCCTGACTAGGAATCAGATATTCTGAGTTCAATTAGCACTCTAGATGCTGGAATATCTGGCGATGGGAGGGAGAGGAGTGACAAGGTAATGCCTAGTGATCTGTCTCAATGGAGCCTGGTATATATAATTACCATGTGGGAGTGGGGATGCAGGTAATTGATTGCGAGAATAATCATAAAATAATTACCTAATTAGCAATGTATATGAGACTGTAGCCTTGAAGGTGGACATCAGGAAGTTCATTCCTCTGCTGGGACAATAATTGCGAGTTAGAGCAGGAGCTATGCCAGTCAATTCATGGCTCCTGGATTTGGATAGTCTGGTTGCAATCTATTGTAGACGTGGCCTAAAGGAAGATCAGCTGAAGATTTCTGTACACAGCTGGAATGAGGTTAGTTGAACCTGCAACTGTGGATTATATTTACAGTCTGTTTGCTGCAAGGGCTGTGTGGGAATAGGATGTTATATAACTAAAACTGATGGAATTATGTTTAAGGACTTTAAGGTCTGAAAATCCGAATTATGGCACTGTGTACATAGTGCAAATACTGCAACAAATAATTATGAAAGCATACATTTGATTGCTTTTCATTGCCTTTCTAAATAAACATGTATTTGTACATATTCCTACCTCCAGTGCAGTTAAACAGCTTCACATTGATAATGTATGCATGAGTAAATTGGCCAGGGAAGTGATAACAGTTCACTGCTATTCTTCTCTGCCAAGTATGTAGACAGTCTAGTTAATTTTCTGGAGAAATTTGTGAAGGCAGAAACATAAGTTCATGGTTTCATAGCAGGTTAATAGGCTAGTGGCCCTAGAGCCTTTACATGCCTAACCATGTTAATCTCAAGCATCCCCATGTGTTCTTTTTGGAAACAGATTATAAAGAATAAGTCCAGATAAAATCACTTTAGCTAGCAGATCTAGGAGACTCTCTCTCTAATACCTCTCTGTTCTAATGAACAAGACCACTCATCTATGTACCTACTTAACTGAATAAACTGCTGGAAACGTCAACAAAGTTGCTTTATTCCTCCCATAGGGATGGTATCAGAGATAGACTCTCCTAGATTTGCTAGCTAAAGGGATTTTATCTGGACTTATCCTTTATACTCTGTTTCTTGTTAGTCCTGACACCCTCTGGGTTGAAGGTGTGATACCATACTTCACTCAAGCCCTTTGGATTAACTCTGTTTTCAGTTGTTCTTTTTGGGCAGTTTGCAGAAAGAATTTATGAACAGAACAGGTCTGTGATCAACACCAGCTACCCGTGTCCATAAGGGACATGAGTGCCACCCCAAGGGTGAATTTGCAGTCTCCCATTCAATTAGCTAGGTTGCATTTGAACATGGTCAGTGAGGAGTTCTGTTTTACGTGAATAGGAAGTCTATTCCAGAAAAGCGGCAGACTCTGGGAGACATATCTGTCTTTCCAGCATGTTCTGTTTATGTAACAGGTTAGGTTGAGATATCTAGAGCAAGTGATTCTTGTGCTATTTGACTTGCAGTTGTACAGCATTTCCATTAGGGCAGGTTTGGAGATTGCCCTATAGGTCAGGCACAAGTCACCTCTCAGCAGCCTATAAGATACAGAGCAAAGTGACAGGGCTTTCAGCCTGTCCTCATAGGTCATGGTTTGGAGTCCTGTATTTTCTTAGTGAGAAACCTCTGAGATCTCTCCAGCTGCTGCAGGTGTCTGGTGAGGTGCATGCAAAAAGGTGCATTACCCTCTATTAGTGGTCTGATGAGGGTCGAGTACAGTGGAGTTATAACATTCCTTGACCTGGATCCTATGCTCTTGCTTTTGAAGTGTGCTGCATATGTGGAAACGTGGTATTTGAAGCTCAGATTGTTATTAACCTGTGTTCCCAAGTCTCACACCACTGGGTTGGAACTCAGGGGTTGCTGTCAATATTGTAATTTGTAGGGAATTCTGTTTTGCCAAAGGGAATAATAATGCATTTTTTGCATTTAGTTTTAGACCACAGCTTTGGCACCAATCATTCATTTGTGTTGACCCTTTTTGTAATATGTTGACATTATTGGGGGACTCATTGATTGCTCCCAGATTGCAATCATCAGTGAACCTGGTGAGCCAGAGGCTGTCTATTTTGGCCTGGACTTCTGAGAAATAGATGCCAAACAGTAATGGGCTCAGCACAGACCCCTGTGGTACTCCACTGATGACGGGTCTACTGGTGGAGTTGGAGACACCAATTTTAATAGAGTGTGTTCTGTTGGTGAGACAATTGGCTACCCATCTCATAACATAAGGGTTAATCCCCAGCTGGGAGAGTTTCTCAATGATGCCAGAGTGGGGAATTGTGTCAAAAGCCTTGGCAAGGTCAATATAGGCTTTGTGCACTATCTTACCTTTATCCACAGCTTTGGTGACATTCTCAAAGAGGACCAGGTTTAATAAGCCTAATCTACCCTTAATGAAGCCAAACTGGGTTGGGTCCAGTGTTTGGAGGTTGCCTATGTCCTTGTTGATAAGGTCTATGATAATTCTTTCCATGGCCTAGTAGATGAGGCTGGTTAGACTTATGGGTCTGTAGTTTAGAGGGTTAGTTGATGCCCCCCCTTTGTGCAGGGGATTACTGTTGCTGTTCTCCATTCTGTAGGAACATAGCCAGTTCTCAAGCCATGATTAAAGAGAATGGCAAGTGGGTCCACTAGATCTTGTTTTAGATTGTTTAGAAAACAACCTGGGATACTATCTGGTCCCATTAAGGCCGTATTTTTGGCCTTGGTGAGTACAGAGATGACCTATTCTCTAAAGATACTAAGCAGAGGGCTGGTGTCAGGTATGCTTTGGGATATGGTAGATGGGGTTAGGTGGGTGAAGTCTGCACTGAATCTATCAGCTAGCAGGTTGGTGATATCTTCCAGTGTAGTATGAGTGATCTCATCTACAACTAGTTCACCACATAGCTGGGTATTCCCTTTTAGACTTCAGACATCATTAAAGAATGCCTTATGATTATCTTTGTCTAGGGATGTGATTTTAGTTTCGCAATTTTCTTTTGAAGACTTTATAAATTTCTGATTTTCTTGTTTAGGCTTAGGAGGGAACTCTTCCTCTGCAGAGTGATATCCCTCTTGATTTTGGACAACAGTTTCTTCCTCTTGTTATATAAGCTGTTTATACTTGAAGGCCACCATGATGGCTTGTTTTTACAGATCACCTGGTTTTGATCCAGTCAGGTACAGCAGAGTTTATGCAGTCATTTAAGTGTTTACACAGGGCATTTGCATACACTTATGCACAGTGATCATTGAAGATTTTATACCATTGCTTAGTAGGCTGTAGTTACCTTTTGTAAAGTTTTTTTGTAAGTTTTGTTCCTGTGAGGGTATCAGTTCCAGCAGTTACTTTAAATGAGACTGATTTATGGTCTGACCTAACCAGGGATGGCATCACACATGGGAAAGTACAGTGACCACTGCCCCATGTTGGTAAGTACTATGTCCAGAGCATTAGAGCCCCTAGTCATGGTGCAGACTATCTGTTCCAGAGAATTTGTGTTAAAGTCCAGCAACCTCTGGGCAAGTGTGTTTTGCTGGTGTATGTCCCCCCAGTCCATGAAAGGATAGTTGAAATCTCCCATGACTAAGGTGTTGGGCTGTATGGCATGGGATTCCAGTAAATCGAGGTAGGAGGTGTGCTTATCCTGGTTCATGGTGGGGATCTAAGGCTAGCAATGATGTGGTATGATACATTTCCAATAGTTAATTGGACATGGAGTAGTTTGTGAGAGTCATGCTGTTTGACCAGTCTCAAAGTGTATTTGGTTTTAATGAAGATGGATACACCTCCACCTTTGGTTCCTTCATGCTCATTTTGAGGTCTGAATGTGTGGAAAGCATTGTAACCTTGCACAGCTGGGGTGCTCTCAATGGCCTTGAACCATGTCTCGGTAACTGCACAGATGTCAGCATCCTCTAAAGTGAGGAGTGCTTCCAGGGAGTGCAATTTCATTTTTAAACTCCTAGTATTAAGCAGCACAGAGTTTGTCTTGATTAAACTTTGTTACATTGGAAAATTTGTTGTTTTGACATTGCCTAAAAAAGACACTATGGGGGAGGCAAGGGCATTTGCCAGTATCTGAAAGCCTAGGGGACAACAGGTGCAGACCATCTCTAGGAAAGCAGCAAGGTCTGTCTACCATTTCCTCCCAGGCTGAAAGATACTGGATCCCCCCTGGACTGACAGCAGAAGCTGAGCCAATTGTTGAAGTCAATCATGTTTTGTTCATATTGTGGCATCATCCTGGCTAAGAGAAGGATACTGCTTAGGGCTAGGGACATACCTGTCTGGGACCCAAATCAGAGAGTTCTGTCATGTCTTTCTTCATATAGTCCAGAGAGGTACATCTCAAGTCATTCACTCCAACATGGACTATGATGGAGTCATAACAGGACTCGTTGTTGAGTGACTTGAGTGCATGCGTGATTTGTCGGATCCTGGCACCTAATAGGCAGCTGTCCATGACCTTCTCCTTGTCCAGTCTGGTGAGGGGGACATCTATGTGTCTCACTACAGAGTCACTATGACCAAGACATTTGATGTGTTTTGCCTTAGGGCCTTATTTGTTGAGACATGGGTGTGTGTGTTGATATATGCAGTGGTTTCTTTTTGCTTAGTGGTGAGTGTGAGTGGTTTGTATTTGAGACGTTTCTGTTCTTTTGGTAGGCTTTCAGTGAGCACCTGCACATGTGTGGGTTTATGCGTTGTGACCTTATTTTGTTTGAGAGGTAAGGTTTGCGTGACAGGTGAAGTGTATGTGATCGCAACCCATTTGATGTCTAGTTTGTTTTTACATGAGAGAATTGACTCCAGTTACACAGTATATTTGCATCTCTCATATAGGGTGTTAGTTTGCTTTAGGAGTAAATGGTTGTCAGTATACATGAAGCAATTGCTACATTGCCTCCAGATGCCCATATCAATCAAGCTGGCATGAGAAATAATGGGAAACTTCCCATCCAATTTGACAGGATTTTTCTGAATATGGTATTTGGGAAAGAAGTGGGCTAACTGGACTTATGATTTGGCTTAACTAGTGGGCTAGTTTGACTTGGAGTATCAAAGGCAGTGGATGTATGGTAGGCTGTGGATGCTAAGTGTTTACTGTTGTGTCATAATTTGGGAGGTGCACTGACTGCTGTTATCTGTGTGTTTGCACCTATCTGACAAGTGTTTCACTTTTTCCCCCATTGTGTTTCTCTTTTCTTTTATTTACACTAGCCCCAGGACCTTGCCCACTGGTTCCACTACTGGCACCTAATCAGTTCCTTCATTCTGGGGACAGGGGAGCCAGGCACTCCTAGCCTGGGTGAGAGCCCTATGGCCCATTTGTACCTATTTCAGAATCTGTGTCAGCCCTTTTCTTCCCTGACCAGTGATGGGTAGTAGTGAGTGGGCTGGCTTGCTGATCCTGTCAGGCAGCCTATCATTTTCCCATTGGTAGCACCTCACTTGGTGTTACCCTTAATTTAAGTACTGCTATCTCCCATGGGAAAGTGTGCCTCCACATACTGGATTTCCCCTAGATTTACTGGTGCTAAGCACCATGACAACATGGGCCCAGCTGGCTCAAACTCCATATGGTAATACTTAATGCTTCTGTGAGGTGTCTCTTTTCTAGGGATCCAGTCACTTGCAGAAATTTGGTCACTCCCATCCATCACCAGTTACCTCCTACAAACACCAAAGCTGATACCCAAACTTGTGTCAGCTGTGGTTTAGTCAGAGCTTTATTCCCTTTATGTATTATACTTCATCTCCTTAATTAAAAATTACCCTGGAATTATACTATATTTATTGCAAATACTGCACACACATATATATGATTATATTTTAATACATCACTGATCCACTACAAATCAATCTTAAATGGTTGAAACTCAGTAAATTAATACATTTGCTGGTATGCATGGAGTACTAACCTCAGTGCATGCAAAATTAAAATTAAAAAGACAACATAAAACACCATGTTCTGCAGGAGGGCTCCCACACCCCATTTCGGTGGGCTGCACCCCCACAACCCCTGCTAATCATATATACCAACCTTGTTTTCTCAAAACAGTGGGGAAATGGGATAATCTCACTCCCACTGTGTAGCAATCCTGCAAAAGAAACATCAGCATTCTGCGATGAACTGGCAGTTTCATAAAACAACCCTCCTAGCTAAACGCTTAATGTAACAAATGTACCATCAAACATGCTGCGACCACATATGAATATAAATGCCATAACAATGTATTTTGCTACTTTTGTTTCAAATATTGAAAAAAAAGTATTTTTTTTTCACCTGGGCTGTACCTGCAGTTGGTCAGTTTTGATCAGTATATTATCCTGGGAAACAAATATACTCATATACATACATGCATAAAAGTCAAAGAGCTGGCCATGCTGCATTTCTTTTGATGCTTACATAAATGTAGGAATTACAGAAAGCCTCAGTAGACTCCCTGGTAGAAACTACTAGTCAGGAGCTTATGTAGCTGTAACAACAGCTAGCAGTACTAGTTAATGTTACTGTGACTTGAGAACTGTACCTGCCTTTAACAAAATAAGCAAAGACGTTGACATTGAGTCCCATTTAGTAACTTTTAAAAATGATGCCGCTCTTAGAAAATTGGGACAGCTCAGAATGGGTCGATTTATTCACTTACCACTGATGAGGAAAACTTAACATGGACATGCATGGGACTGATTAAACAGAGTATGAAAAGAAAGGAAGTACTAGCTGTAAATTTCCACAACTGAACTTTTAATGCCGACAAGCTTCAAATTATAGCAAATAACACATTTAAAGGGCATTACCTTGTACTGGTAGTATGAGGAACTGGGCATTTCAAAGTGATATAAGAGCTTTGTAATGTTAATACATTTAGTAGAACCCTTATTAGTTAATAACACATTGTTTAAAACTAAAGTGACTGGTTCTAAATTGAAAGTTCAGGGAAGGAATTTTCAAAATTTCTATGAAACAAAAAGTATCATGTACTGTGTTAAGACTTAGGAGGAACAGAAGACAATTTAAATGTGTAATAAAACAATATATTAAGTTTGCAGGGCAGACTAAAGCTGGTGATGCTTATATATTGAACTCTCAGTTAACCTGAACTCAAGCAACCGGCAAAATAGCGAAGAAATACAATACAATTTTCATGTGTTGCACTTTCTGTTTCCCCCTCAAAAACATACCATATGTTTTTAGAGTCTTACAGTTTTAAAAAGGAAGATAGGAATAAGTTCCCTCTCTCCCCAACCTGGGAACAAGTCAAACCAAACAAATAGTATAGGGTGTAGTATTAGTCAGGCCTGTTTTCAATAGTAACTCTCAAGCAACCAGAAACTACAGTTATCCGGCATCTACCAATCCCCATGGGTGCTGGTTAACTGAGAGTTTACTGTACCAACAGAGTACATGTAGAGCGTTCAGGAGATATAACAGTGAAGTTATAATAGCAATGCCTGTTTATAGAATTTAATAGGACAACAAATATGTGTTAGTACCCACACATTCTGGCTAAGTGGCAAGGGCCATTTAAATTGATTGAAAGGATACATTTGATGAACTACAAAGTTAGACAACCAGAAAAAGGGAATGACAGAGAAAACCTAATATATTAATGTACTGAAGTCCTGAAAAGAAGTAGACAAGTTCGAGGGGCTTGCAAGATAAAGTCCATACCAGAGACACTAGAGAATAACTACCTGCTAGAGAAATCCATGTCAAAAGTGCAAAAGCAGGAAACAAGATATTTTTTATTAAGAAACAAAGGAGCATTCTATAAAATACTGAGGGAAACTAAACTGACAGAACATAACATCGACAACTGGAGAGAAGGTTAGATTGAGACCTAAAAGATACCAGTCACAGAAACAATTAATAATTTTTTTTGAGTAAAAGTTCAATTTGCTCAAGGGAGGATTGACGAGAGAGTCATAAAAGTGAATGGAATGGCAACACAGTGCTAGATCCTAAGGATGACAAAAATCTGAGGTTCTGTAACGACTTTAGGAAACTGAGAAGCATTTCAAAATCTGATAGTTCTGCCATGGCCGAAATTTCTGAGTTAAGAGAAAACATAGGAATGGCCAGATACTTTGCAACGACAGACTTAACAAAGGGGGAATTCTCTAAAAAGCAAACTGGATTTGTTGGAAGTTAAGAATCGAGATACTTTATAGGAAGAAAGGGTGGAAAAACAAAACCAGAAGTCATTTAGGTTATAAAAGCTGTCTAACTGCCAGTAAGAGATAGATGAAGACTTCTTTTGGATTAGCTGGTTATTATAAAAGGTTTGTACATAATTTAGCAACTACTGCATGTCCTTTGGCAGATCTCACAAAAGGGAAACCTCCTGTCAAAGTGTAGTAGCCTGATGGGCCATATAGAAAATTTGATAAACTGAAAAGAAAAATAATGTTTTGAATTTGTCTTAGTGACTCCTGGCTTTACTATGGAATTTACATTATATATGGATGCCTCAAAGGTAGGCTTAGGAGGCGTGCTCCTCCAAGATAGTCAATGTAAAGAGCAAAAAATAACCAATACTGAAAACAGATATTCAACCACAGAAAGAGAGAGAGGCAGATCAAGATCAGACCTTTTATTCTTAAAATACTACTTATTTGGTAGGAATTTCAATCCTGTAGCTATCATGTCCCATTGCAACGGCTGAGTAAGCAAACAGATGGCAATACTAAGCTGTGTATCCTTACAGCCCATCCAATATATAGAGCTGGGCTAGCTAATCTGAATGTCAGTGGTTTGTAGAAGTCCAACAACCCATCATAAGTGCAAAACTAATGTATTTGTGCTGGGAGGGGTGGGGTAGTTGTATCATGTTAGGTATAGAACATATGTAGCGTGCCTTTGAAAGTGAGTTGTGTGTTGAAAATTCTTACTTGCATGCATTAATTAGATAATCTGGCACTAATTGCTAGTTACTGCTGTACAAAAGGAATTAGCCTGCAAACAGTAAGTTAGGGAATGAGTTCCTCATTTGGAGGTTCAGAAATAGATAATCAGGGGCTTGCCTAAAGATCCTAGGGGTATGGCTTTAAAACAGTTCAGCTGGGGCCTTTTGTGGAGTATGTGCAAAGCAAAGTTAGAATCAGGGTCTGGAGGAGGTCTACAGCAAGGAACTTTCTAAAGATAGCCTATTTGCTGAAAGGCTGTACAAGACTGTTTATATGGTGGAGGCTGGCACAGAGGACTAAGGCTGTGAGATGTAACTGTAGTTCAAGTGGTAGAAAGTTTGATTATCTGAACCCTCATTTACCTAATGTGTGACCTTAGTCACTTAACAAGACATCCCTTTGGGGCAACTGGAAATTTGGGTTAGGTTTCTCAATGGTCCCCAGGACTGCAAGCCTAGTAATTACTTATGAGAGGACTCTGAGGTAATGTTCTGTTTATTTGAACTAAAAGGCTGTTATTCTGATTTTCTCTGTAGATTAACAGAATAAACTGTTTAAATCACTAGTGATACTCACTAGTCTTTCTTGGATATGTTTATAGGGCAAGTGATTGATGGATCTTACATTGCATGCGGTTCTGCCAAACACAAATGGGTCAAAGTGCACAAACATAGAGCTGCTTAAATGCAGTTCAAAAACTAACATTATTCCTTTTTTTAAGTGTGACATCCTCTACCCGCACAATTTTATATAAACTAATTATATGATCACACAATTAAGGAATGGAACTCCAAAATCCCACACTTTTATACAATTGCATTCATTAGCTCAACAGCAGTTTGATGTCTCTGCTTGTCAGTAAACTATCTTTGATTAATAGGAAGTTGACAAGCAGGTATAGTGAATAGAAAGAGGGGATGCACACACACACACACACACACACACACACACACACACACACACACACACACACACACACACACACACACACACACACACACACACTTGTTTGAAACCTTGATGCAATATTGCAGAAGACAGTATCATTTTCAGAATTTAAGAATGATAGCAGATGTAAATCAGGGCCACAGAGGAAAGAAAAATTGTTTAAAAGAGATGTTTTTGAGAATGCAATGTGTTGGCAAATTTAAAAAAAAAATTGTTCAGAGTACTATGTCTATACCACTCAACTGTCCAGATTTTTGCAGAACTTCCAGATTTTTGTCTCATATTTTTGATCTGTTCCTCATAAAATATCAGGTTTTCTGGCAAACCACTGACGATTAAAGTTACTAAATAATGACATACATTGGAGTTGCAGACTTCATATCCTTCAAAAATGTATGCCAACACAAATCCTGTTATTCTAATAACTTTCTAATTTGTAAGAGCCATATTTAAAATCTGTCCCTATTTTTGGGACTTTGTCCCCCCTCCCATTGTTTTAGGCTTTGTCCAGATTTCTTGCCCTAAGAAGTTGAGAGGTATGACTATGGCAGTTGGGTCTATATTATGTTGCCGAAACAGCATAAGAATGAATGGCATTTCAGCAACACATAAACTGTGAAATATGAATACAGCGAAAGCCCAGATCAGCATTTTTTTCCTAGGGACAAAAAAATCACTTGGCCATCGCCATGACATTGCCCTTTACCCCACTGTAGTGTGATCTTGGAGTTGGTATATTTAGTTTGGGGGAGTGTAGGGGGCATAGACCCCCACATTGGGGGGTGGGGGAGGGTGAAGCTCCCCACTTTGAAATGTTTGAAAGTGTGTGCCATGTCCTGTTGGTCTACCGATTTTTTTCCCTAGGAAAAAAATCGATGACCTGAGCTTTTGCTGTATTCGTAGTTCACTGTTTATGTGTCGCTGAATTGGCATTTGTTCTTATGTTATTTCGGTGGCATAATATAGACCCTATCAGTCATGTTGGGGGAATAAATGACTGTAACTAAGAAAATAATTCTTTTGAGCTGGGACACCGGATCTGAATTACCTAGACATAGTAAAGCCTTATTAAGTTTAATGCTATTTATGACAAAAAAGCAATTACTAGAAAATGGAAATTAAAAGCTGAACCAATTGTAATCGAAGTGCTGAATATTTTAAAAGAGTTAAAAGAACTCAAGGTTGGAGCTTGAGAAAAAGAAAGACGCAAAGTTAATATAAATGGAATTTGTGGGAACAATAAATACAGAATAATGTTCAAGAGGAGTGAGGTTTAAAGGAAGGCATGAATTGTGCAATTTATGAAGTGTTGCAATGAATCATTTTTAAAAAGATATGTAATGTACAATGCATACTGCAATATTATGGAATGCTAGTATTTTATTTGTTTATTTACTTACTTACGTACAGTTGATCTGATCAGTATCAGTCTCATTAGGTCAATGACCTATTTTCTGGGGAGACAGTATTCTTATTGACTAGGAGAAACCTTTCACATCCACTTGAGCTACCACCAACTCAGGCAGATGGAGCCTTGGTTTAATGTGTTATCCTTTAGGCTATACATGGTTTGTTTTCGTTACTATCAATGTATGTGTGCCTATATCTTAAGCGCACACACACACACACACACACACACACACACACACATGACTGAGAGACAGCTGTTTATTTTATGCAATACTTTTACTCAGCTTGATGCCATACTCAAAAAAGGTTCATAGGTTAGTACTAAGCTAATTGCCCTTGTGAGCCATTTAAGCCTAGCCAATTATCCCTTGTGAGACTCAAGCCTTGCACTTTGTGTTTGTAAGGCAAACATCTTAACCACTAGGCCACCCTCCCAACCCTTATATTATTAAAAAGAGAATGATCAGTGTGTACTAAAACAGAACGAGCAGTTATGCAAACAAACAAACAGAAAAAGATGCATTATTTTCTTCAGCTTTCACAGCTCCCTACAGACCCTATATGGGAACTCCTGCACCACCTTACTTAATTACTATCCAGGTTAGAGTACCTCCAAGGAAAGGGAATTCAACACTCAAAATCAACAAATTCAGTTCAGCAACCAAGGGTTTATTTATAGTGTTCATTATCAATGGAACATATCGTCTCCCTTTCTCTGGCTTTTGCTGAACCACAACTTTTATGGAACATAAACAGATACTAGAGATAAAAATATATAATTACGTGTGTGTGTCTGTGTATGCATGTATGTATCATTTATAACATTCTTTTTTATCAACATGCAATATCTTTTTGTTTACGATGAAACATCTCAGTTTGTAACTTCCATTCTTATATCAGTGTTTATTCATATATTTAATACTTAGCAAAACATTTCTTTTGAATTGGAAGAAGTTATCTGGTATTTGATCAAGTCTGATAACAGAATTATACTCATCTGATTATCATAAAACCTAAGAAGGGCACTTCATGTAAATGAGAACTCATTTCATAAAGTCCTTTTCCTTTATATTTTCCATAGCATATCAATTTTATTTTCTTTTAATTCTATTTATCTCCACATCTTGTTAAACCTTTACGTCTATTCACCAGCACAGATACAGTTACTGATATCAGTGTTAGTATTTTGATTTTGTCGTAGTATATCAAGTTTACCCGAAGCTGGGTTTGAGGCCATATTTTTCCACATTTTTGTTTATAGACACTTGCTCTTTGACTATAAAAGCACTGTATCTGGCACACTCTGTACTGTAGTAACTCCTTCCCATTCCCTTCTGAGACCTCCAGAAAGTGGAAAATATTAAATGCAAGCCTTTATTGTAAAACATGTGGTATACTGACTTGCAGAGTCCCCCTCATTACGTTTCATGCTTAGCTGATTGTTTCTACTAAATCCTTCCTTACTGGGGTAGCCCCGCTCTGTTCACCCTCGCTACACTCGGGCTCACTTTGCTCCCCTCCCACCCACCACCCATATCATTTCCTTTATACCTAACCAAAAATCTCCACCCATCTTTCAACTCCTCCCCTACCTTACTTAGTATAAATTCCACAAACTAGTCTTAACTTAACTTAAGGTCACTATATCTTATCACTACTTATACCTACCTCCATACTTCTCAGCTCACTACTGCCTACCACCGCTTCCTTTACTCTCAAGCCTATCACATTCATTCCATCAGGATATCATCTCTCAACTACTACATCTCTTTTCCTTTAAAATATCTCACTCCCAATCATTTCTGTCTTACTCATACCTCCTCTGCTCCTCCTACTCACCATTACATCTCCTCCCAACCTCTTCAGCCCTATCCATAATGTCCCCACCAACCCCCACATACACATCTTCACTTACCCTCTGCAACCCATAGCCATCACTGCAGCTATCCTTCCAATAGATATACCACTCCCTAAAATAAAAATTCCTCCCTCCAACCCAATTACACCAAAGAATAAGACTAAATTCCTCAACAACTACCCTCTGAAAGTAAAACCTTACTATTTCCCAAATAGCTTACTCCTAGCAGGTGACATAAACCTTAATCCTGGTCCAACTGCAAACTCCTCCACCTCACTAAATACTTCTCCCAACCCTAGCCAGTCATCCTTATGAAATAAACAAGTCTCTTTCTACTCTATCAATACTTGAAGTATCCTTAACAAACTAAACCACTTTCATGCATGGGTATCTTATCATACCCCAGATGTTATCTCTGTCATTGAAACCTGACTTAAACCCCAACATCAAGATATAGACATCCCCCCCCCCCCGGGTACAACATACTTCGCCAAGACCACCTACAGAAAAAAGGTGGTGGTATTGCTATAGTCTATTCAAATAACCTCACCCTCTCCCATCCTAAGCAACCAGTTCCCTCTTTTGCACCTGCAGAAATATTGTTATCAAATCTTAAACTCAATGACTATACTACCATTACAGTAGCAGCCATATATATATTCTACCAGGGGCAACATTCCCCTGCTGGAAAACAAACTCTCATATCTCTTCAAAATTATCCCTAATGAAACCATCCTTCTACGGGATGTTAACATTAATTGGCTGAACCTCAACAATTCACAGTCACCACATCCTATTAATCCCTACGTATTTATACAACTAATCTCCCAACCAACCCACACTAATAACTCACATTCTCCTAGCTCCCTGACAGACTGGATACTAGTCTCCAATCCCTGCAAATACCATAATTCAGAAACACTACCAGACTCCCTGAGTGATCACTCACCTATAAAGGTACACAGATATACCACCCATCTCCCTAAACCACACGGGATTATCACCTGCCGCAAACTCTCTAACTTTAGCCCAGATAATTTTTGTACCCTCCTCTCTAAAGTGGACTGGAACTGCTTAACACAGCTTCCACTAGATGAAGCAGTAGAAACCTTCAACTCAACTTTCCTTAGCATTCTAAATTCTCTAGCTCCCCCCAGAAAAGTTTGTGTAAAAACAAATATTTCTCTCTGGCTTTCTAATACCACCTGTACCCTCATGAAAACTAGGGATAGAGCTTGGAAAATATGGGTACAAACCAAATGCCTAACTAACTTACAAAAGTACAAAGAACTAAGAAACCAAACAAAACAACTAATCAACAAAGACAAAAAAAAGATTTCTGTTATAACCCCCCAACTACATTTAAGTCTAATCCCCAAAAATTCTGGAATGCATTAAACCACATAATACACCCTGGCACTTCTACATCACCTAATCCCTGTCCTGATAAGTCACCAGAAGAGACTGCCAATATCTTCAATACATACTTTATAGAAACAATTTCCAAACTAATTAAACCCAGCCACTCTGACAATGACACTCCCAACCCCCGGAAAGCCACTCAACTATCAATTCATTAAACCCCTTCTCACTTAAAGCTGTCTCCCTTACTATATCAAAACTCTACTCTCTCAACTCAAACCATGCTCTGTATCTACAGACAGCATCGCTTCATATTTTCTCCATACTGTTGCACACTCCCTTGCTATCCCTGTATCTATCCTAATAAATTGCTCAATCTCTGAGTCAACAGTTCCATCGATCTGGAAAGAAATTTACACTCTTCCTATTCATAAAAGAGGTAACTCCATAGAAATTGTTATCTTCAGACCAATTGCTATCCTCTCCCCTCTCTCTAAAGTCCTAGAAAAATGTGTACACAAGCAAGCTATGCACTACCTCTTGCAGGAAAACTTGCTCACTCCCACACAGCATGGCTTTCACCCCAAGCATAGTACCACCACAGCTCTACTATCTTTTCTAAATACTATTACCTAAGCCAAAGACAATCATAAACTCATATCTTGCCTATTTCTTGACCTCTCAAAAGCTTTTGACACTGTCTCTCCCTCTCTGCTACTCAACAAACTCATTAACCTTAACTTCTCCTCAGATACAGTTGCATGGTTATCTAGCTATCTCTCTGACAGACTGCAGTCAGTGAGATGGGACAGTGTACTATCTACCCCCCTTCCTGTTAGAACAGGTGTCCCTCAAGGATCCATTCTTGGACCACTACACTTTAATATTTTCACCAACACACTTTAGTCTTCTTGTCCTCAGTCAAGTATAGTCCAATACGCAGATGACTCTACAGTCATCGCTACTGCAAATTCACCTTCTGAACTCCTTTCACCTACCCAGGCTTCCTTTAACGCAGTAGAAGCATGGCTCACAATATAACCAGCTCATTCTTAACCCTACAAAAACAAAATTGCTACTTTTCTCCCTAAAACTAGTAACCACATCAAAACATCCTTTTCCATAATGTCACTAAACAATACTCCCATAAAAGTTGAATCAAGCACAAAACTACTTGGCATCACCATTGATGACCAACTAAAATTTGATTTATACATTTACAACTGTATCAAAAAAAAAAACAGAAGCTATGACTCCTGTGCAGGAACAACAAATTCCTGACAACAGAAGCTATAATTATTCTTACTCATGCATACCTTCTACCATGTTTAACTTACTGTTCCCAAATACTCAATAATCTAAATACATCCCTACTTACCAAACTTGAATCAACCTATCACAAGATAGCAAGACAAGATGCTGCTCAACAAACATAAATCTCACCACTGCCTCTCCCTAAAATACCTAAACTGGCTAGAACTACCTCACCTGCTTCTTCAATCTCAGCTGCAAATCATTCACTCCATTCTATATCAGCCAGCCTTCTGCCCTGCTCTATCACCTCTCATCTCTAACTATTGCCCTACCAGACATCTCTGAAGCGCAACCCAATATCTGTTAAAGGTTCATAAACCCAATTCCAAGGCAGGCTGCAATCTATATAGCTATCATCCCACTATTGCATGAAACAAACTCCCACTAGAAATAAGGAACCTTACTTACCGCAAACAATTTAAATTATCTACCAAAGACTACTTTAAAAATCACTCGACCTGCCACTGTTTACAACCCGCCTTGATCACAACCAACTCACTTTGAACTGTATAACAATTACTCACCACCTTCCATAAAAACTTACTCCCTTTACTTCCTAAGAAATTCTCCTTAAGTATTGTTTATACTCTGCTTAGTATTGTTAGATTGCCTAACCTACTGAAACTAAATCATTTAACTTCCTATGTTTTCCACTTTTTATCTTTTTATTTATTTGTATTGTTTAATCTTGTCAACTACTTTACCAGAATGGTAACTTTTTTTGTATATTTCTATGAGTGTAATAACTGTTATTAAAATGCTTTCTATATTGGAGCATTTCTCTCCGCACCTCCGCTGAAAAGGGCTTCAGCTCAGTCAGACACTCCTGGTCAACAAATGTAAAATAAATAAAAGTAAATAAATAAATCCCCTGAGAGTAAACTGATAAGTTATCTCTGTAAATGAAGAAATAAACTACTGCCAAGCTCCAAGGCAAACATTCAGGTAACCTGAGTTCATTTACTCATCAACCTGCATGGACAAACTGACTCCAACTGAGGATTATCTAGCCCTTTTTAAAGTTCAGGTCAACTTTTTTTGCACTGAGGGTTAACCTTTCCAGAAAAGTAATTCCAACTTGCCCATAAATCATTGAAGTATTCAGTAACTTTCCATGACATGCAAAGGTTAAATAGAAGAAACATATCCAGAGGTGAAAATTTGATACAGTCATTTTTAATTATGTGCATTATGCAGTAATTTGTTATAATAGAAATAAATACAGGGAACATATACATTTCCAGCTTTTATTTTATCATCTGAACATTTACTTTTGTAGCATTTTGTTAATGTTTATTCTAGAAATGGATAGCATAGTGATGAAGCAGTAAGTATTGTGGCCTCACAGTACTGGGTTCTCAGGTATGACTCCAGTCTGGGGGGCTTTCTTTGCCAGTATGTATGTATGTCCTCCCTGTCTCTGCATCTTGTGATGGATTGGCATCCTGTTCAGAATGAGTTCTCTGCTTTGAGCCCACTGGTTAGCAAGATTGCTTTCAGCTAGCCCATAGGTATGAATAAGATAAAGTAGGTATCAGAAATTAATTGATGAATATAAAGTGTTTCAACTGAAACAAATAATTTTTGTAAGTAAACAACTTGTTAAAAGAAAACCCTCAGCCAATTATTTTGCATGTGTGACATGTGCAACTTTTGCATACTGTAGTAACCAGATATTCTGTATCTCCCTAAACAGAGTGATAGCAAATCAGATCTCACCAGTGATCAGACTAGGAATATGTTTAACAGAAACATAAAACGATAAGTAGGGTATGCAATCTTAAGTGCAGCATTTAGTGAAGTTAAAAGCTTGCTGCTTTGAAGCTCTCAGGCCTGTTTTTATAAGTCATGTTATGACCTGTGTATGCAGGAATGTTAGGTCAGATCCTAGCAATTTTGAGGCATTCTAGAAATGTCTGTACTTAGCATGCCATAGTTCAGTACAGGAGCATTAACAAATATGTTTTTTTTTTTTGCATTCCAATCTAAACTTGTTTCAGAACTAAGGCGTGACAGTACAGGACTGGAACAATAAAATGAAATAACTGTCTGACAAATAATGTTTTATTAAAAGCAGTTTGTGAGGGTGAAATGCCTACTGGATGTAACACAAGACATACTCTTCTGTAAGGTGCTACATAAATATTGTACTGGAGGATGGCTAAAGGCTCCTTGGCCATCTGTTCATAACTTGTTTTATTTTATCAATATCATTTATTGCACCTAGTCTGATTTGAACATGGTCAAGTTGGTTCACATGACACTAAGATCAGCTGTTTTGATGACACTGCTGCACAGTATGAACATTTTCTTTTTTTAAAGGAAACTGAAACATAAAAGATAAGGAACTGTTTTCACCATCAAATATATGATAAAACTCATAGAAAGTTAAGTATAAATTTTGTATAAAGCAGAAATAAAAATTAGCACCAGCAGTGACTAGTCATTATGCATGGAGATCAATTCTCAGAGAAATGCGTGAACAATGAAATGCAAATGTACAAAAGTGCAGTCGGAGGATGTAAATCGACACGTTTAAATTTAATGTCTTATACGCTGGCTTTCTTATTATATATGGGGGCAATTGTTTCTACATCTTTACACTTTCTGTCTAATACAATTACCTGTGGAGAATGATATTTTTTCAGAAACAAGGAAACAACTTAAAGTGTATTTATCTTTCTCCTTTCTTCCCTGATTTCAGAAAAAAAGTTCAAAACAGTATTTAGACAGAACAACTTTGAGTACTTATTTTTTGGTAACAGGCATGACTCCTGTTTGCACATGCCAGAAAGAAGTGTCTTAGTAACTTCATAGCAGAAAATATACCTAATAATATGTAACTTTGGGGCAGAACAAATCTCATAAAATCTACTGCAGACCAATTCTAGTATAAATCTGTCTTTTATTATTTATAAAAACACTTCCTGATTGATTACGTGAGCATCTTTGTAGCTCATACATTCTAGTTTCACAGCTTCCTATGTACATCTTGACAAACTTGCACTGTTCTCAGCCTGATATGTAATATTGTTACATTAGCCACATGGGACTTGAACCCACTAAACTCAGCTTTAGAAGCTGATGTCTTATCCATTAGGACTTTGGGCCATTTTTCTTCTATTTCCTACATTCACTGTTTTGCTGACTGCCTTTTAAATCTCAAAACTATGTTTCTTTAAAGACTCTGATGGCTTACGTTCCCAGTAGTACAAATAAATATATTATTACTTAAACATGCACACTCTGTCTTTTACTACCCCAGTGGATGTCCTGTGACTACAACCCTTACAGAATTGTATATTACACCCTAAAATCTATAGTCAAAAATGTACTGCTGACTAAGTATCTGTCCTCAGTCTAAATCAGTTAAGGAAATCTCTGCTGCTACCTCTAATTATGGAATAGCTTACAACTCTTCTCATCAGCTCCTCTCAAACATCATTATAGGAATGCATTCAGGGAACACTTGTGTACAAAATTAATCTGTATCTGCAGTTCTGGAGGTGTCTGAATAATCTTTTATTTTGTCTCTTCCTCCCAAAATTCCTTTCGCTGTCCCCCTCTGTTTCCATTTTTTATCAGTAAATTCTCAAAGTTATCATCAAGGCTCTTGACCTTTTAACTCACTTATGTCACTTTCTCATTTGTCACTGCTCTGAAACCAATTATTTTGCACTTTTATAGCAATAATATTTTGTTTTATGATTACTTCATATGAGTTTATATTTGACACTGTTCATTGTATTTTTATTTCTTAAGTATCAATTGCTGTAAGATCTCTGTGCTGCTACAATTTCTCTTCAGGTCTCCTCTGCAAAATGGGTAGCCTCTCAGTCAGAATTTCCTGGTTGACAAAAGGACAGCTTAGAGAGAAAGAGAGAGAAGTAGATAGATAAGTACAGGGTACTGAAAATATAAAACACAACCAAGATGAATTAACCATTAAGATTACATAGCCCATCAAAACACAGACAAATTAATCTGTGTTTAAGATACAAAAATGATTATTAAAGCAAATTTTAAGAATAAAAGTGATGAATATATTAAAATGAGCAAATTGTATAAAGGAATACAAGGTGATTATTAAAAACTTAAGTGCAATGGTTAAAGACCACTTTCTTCTTACATTTAGGAAGTGAATTGGAAAAAAGTGATTTAAACTGTATAGAAAAAATAAACAAAACCATGTGAGATAAGCTTTGGTGCTAGAGGTTTTGAACGTTCATAGGTTACTACTAGGTTAACTGCCCTTGTCGGCCATTTTAAGCCTAGCCAATTACCCCATATGAGAATCAAACCCTGCACCTTGTGTCTATAAGGTGAACAACTTAACCATTAGGCCACCCTCCCAACCCCATTGTACATAAAAACATTTAGGCATGGCTCTTAAACTAGAAATAGGGCACGCACTTAAAATATTTCATTAACAGATAGTTATGTGGGGCAACTGAATGTGTTTAACCCAAATGAAAAAGACTGGTCCAGCTATGCTGAAATGTTACAAATATATTATAATCGATGAAATTACAAATGAGTCACTTTTGCTGGACCTAATGGGTGCAAAGACTTATGGGTTGATGCCTATTAGCATCAGTCGAGCTATACAAGATGCTAATTACCACAGCACATAAGTTATTGCTAAAGACTTCTTTTTTTCTGTACCAAGATGGATTTATGACATATTTTCAGTGATTCAAGACAAAACAAAACTCACTGAAATTGAGTCTCAGTTGTAAAACTAAATGAAAGTATTTTTTGAAGGGCTGTACTAACTTATGTTGGGTTTTGCCCCATGACCCCTTAGTTAAATATATCAGTTTCAGGGGCACACATTAACATGGGGAAATGGGCATGCATATGATGAATTGTGGTGTTGATGAGTTGACCTATCAATGACATCTGAAGTATGTAAAGGATGTCTGATGGTAGGAAACCGTCCACCACTAGTATGATTGCACCCTGTGAACTTGCTAATAGTGTGTATTATATATATATATATATATATATATATATATATATATATATATATATATAGACTTTGTATGCATTCTGCACAACAGTAAACACTTATTCTAATGAACAAAAGTATTCTTCACTGTATTTTCGAATTCAAAGAGAACATCTGACAAGTGGAATGCGTGGGGAGTGATAACAGATTACAGTTTAAGAAAAAAAGTTTATAACATTCATAAAGCAGAATGGTTTGACTCATTTCACTTTGGAACTTCTCTATCCAGCCACAAGTGTACTGGAAAAGGAAGATTTGTACAGACATTTAACAAGACATTGGAAACTATGAACTCTAATAAAAAGCCACCGCAACATAAATTGTACAATTTCTTTGTTGTCATAGAGAAATGGCATGAATATAGCCACAGATAATACATCTTCCTTGTTATTTCTGAAAAGAGGTTAAGATCACAACTGGATATATTGAAGGCTAAGATTCCAAGACATGTTAATGGCAAACAATTTCAGCATCAACACTATATTTCATAAAGATATTTTGACACAGGTCAGTAATTTTTGGGCAAAATAGTAGTAAAGTGATATTAATATTATAAGAAGCAGGCAATTCATATATACAGTTGATTTTGAACACGGCAATGAAAGATATGTGGATCAAATCATTGTGCAGCTTAACTCAGCAAAATGGTGCCAATAGCAAGCACAAATATACATAGTCATCAGTTACAAAAATAAGTAGACAATGCTTATAAATAAAGTCAGTATTGAGTAATAAATAGCTAATATAATTGGGAAAGTAACATTTGTACGATTAATCAAAAACATCATATACATTACTATTGAACTAACCAAAAATTAGAGGAGAAGGCATAGCCTGTATGATTATAAGCTAAATGGTAAACTATATAGAGTAGAAGGGTATACATATATTTATAATTGAGCCTGCAACTATTAAACACTTGCATTCATGTATAGAGGTTAAGTGGTATCTCACTTTTACTGAGAATAGGTAGTCTCTTGCTTTTACATAGATTAGGTGGTCTCTCACATTTATTAAGAATAGGTGGTGTCTCATGTTTATTAAGAATAGGTGATCTCTCACTTTTATTGAGAATAGGTGGTCTCTCGCTTTTATAGATAACATGATCTCTCACTTTTACTCAGAATCTTAACAGGCTTTGCTCATTTCTGATTTCTAATGGGGGGATTCTTGCAGGTTGGGACAATATTCAAATAACTTTTTGCTGCAAATGAGAACAAAAGTGATTTCATTAGTGCAAGGATTCTGTCCTCTTGTGATCTGAGTGACTAGTCACTTCTTTGGCACACGCTCTTCTGGTGATTACCTAGTGCCTCACAACTCCCTTCACCCATTCATACCTCCAGAGGTGAGAACTGGAGGAAACAGACTGCCATTGTTCTACTAATGGAATCGGGAATTTAGATTGTCTGAATTCCCTTTATGCATTCTTGCAATATCTCAAGGGCTGATATGTAAAGAGCACATACAAAGGAATGTCTCCTGATCCTGCATTGCATATCCTATCTACAGCCCTGCCCCTGGAAGAGAAGCACCTTTTGGAATCTATAATCTCCATCAGCATTTAATATCAGAGTCTGTTCTCTGAACATGTGTCTCTCTTCTTTTCACACAGAGTGAAACAGACAGGCTCAGCTTCAGTTTTCCTCTCTCTGCCTATTCCAAACCATCTCTTCTATTCCCAGGCTGTTAATCAAAGTTGGGTTATCTGGGTTATAGTCAGGGTTTTACCCTTGTATATGAATGGAGATGAATAGCCAAGAGTTTTGATAACCAGCATATTTGCAATTAAAGGACAATTATTTGTATTAAGTAACTTAAATACATTGAACTGTAACTCTCCCAACTGCAGGTTACTATTTATGTTTCTTCATCAGTAGTTGGCTGTGTTGTCTATTTCTAGTAAGGCAGATAAATCCTTAGATGTTTTCGCAGTAGATTGCAGAAGACACTATTGTGAGGAGAAGGGAGTGCAACTACTGGAGGATGTACTGGAGCTTGAAGATATACTCAAGGCTGTCGTAGCTTCAAGTAAGAGTAAGTTGCTTATGCCAAATGCTACAACTGCAGACATTTTTAGTAGATGGTGAGTTTATTATGATGAATGCAATTAAACTTAATCATTTTGAAGGTCTTTTTAAATGTAGAATTAGTTTTATATGATTTTGTAGTGTTAAAGTCCAAGACATGTTATCCAACATTAAGTTCTCTACAAAGGAATTCTATTGTGAGGCCAATGAACTAGGCCTGGATTTGTAAGTTTGCAAATGCTTTCTAATCTTGGTGATGAGCAAACCTAACAGGAAGTTTTGGAGGTCTTATTCTCATGAGCCACCTTGAGCAAAGCTGCCATTAACACACAAAAAGTGAAATGTATTATATTTAGATTACAATAGAAGGGATTATTCATATTTTATGAATAATCAAATACTTCCCACATGTAACTTTGTTAGGGACTTTGGAGTCATGACTGAGTGGACACTGAACTATGAAATTAATGTTATCATGATAGTTAGAAGGCAATTAAGCAATAATTCACAACAGTTTGTGCGTATATCAGGATTTACCCATGGTTGGTGTGGTTTGATCATGAGGTTGAAGCCAAACTGATTAAAGAAAGCTAACCATGGGTAAATCCTGATATACCCACAAATAAGAGTGGATAATTGCTTTTATACAATGACATTATTTCAGAAAGAAACTCCTTACCTTTTTTTAAATAATGCCTTTGTATAATGGCACTTCAGTCTTTTTCCACGTTGTCTTCTGTAAGTTGATGTACTGTGCATGTGTATGGGACTTGCATTCCCATGCTTACACAAGACATCAGTACAGTGCAGGAGAAGTGATGGAGAAAACAGAATCTTCACTAATGTTTTTTTTTGTTTGTTTGTTTATTTTTTTAATAGGTTCATAGGTTCATACTAGGCTATCTGCCCTAGGGCATTTATAAGCCTAGCCAGAATGTGTTTGGCTTTTGCCACCCATTTTAAATTAATTTTGCTATGCCCTTTTTCGAGGTTAGTATACTGTGCCTCTGTCTAACAGTGACATAGAAGTGATACCCGGGTTAAACCTACGATCTCCCATCCACTCATCAAGATTCCTCTTGAAGAGAGTCAATGAGGGACTCTGCCTAACCTGGACTGGGATTTTATTCCAGAGTGAAGGGAGCCTCTGGGTTATGAATCTGTCCCTCCAGCATGTCCTATTTATTTCAGTGCTGAGGTTTTTATTTCAGTGCTGAGTCACGATTTTATGGGCATGCATAAAGGGAACTCAGACAAGCACATTACAGAAATAACAGGAAAATCAGGTATATGTCTTCACTGGTAAGATCAGATCACAAAGTGGTCTCCCTTGAAATAAAGGTAAAACTAGTCCCCCCCACCTAACCTCAAAAACATTGAGAACTTCTCTAAGGTAAATTACCCCCTATTAACAGAGAGCATAACTAGTTTCCAAGCTAATCCAAATCCAGAAAACAGAGAAACTTATGCAGAATCATGCACAAGAGCCCTGTATAGCCATATAAACAATTGCCTATAAACAGCAGTTCCAGATGAAAATAAACTCAGGTCAAACCGCAAAAACAAGCCACCTGTGGACCTCTGGTATTAATAGGTTGTACAACAAAAGGAAGAAATTCCTGTCGAGAAGTAAGAGGAAAGTACACATTACAGCAATAAGTCCCTCATTAGTCTAAAGAAGTGAGTCAGGGAACTAGTCAAGTCTCTGAAAGCAATATTTGAGATAAAAATAGCCTCCAAAGCTAAGGATAACCATAAGGCATTTTTCAATTATGTGCATAATCTTAAGGGCAACACCCAACAAGGTGCGGAATTAGTTGTAGATGGCCACCTATACTCAGTTGGAAGACATAGCAAATCTGCTGACCAAAAAAACTGAGCTCAGATTTTACCTCCCCATCACCCCAAGTTCTCTCCGAAGAAATATACCCCACCACTCCACCGACAATTATCACCAAAGAGCAGGTTGCTATTGTATTCTCTAAAGCTAAAAACATGGCTTCAGTGGGGCCTAACATTATTTCAGGTTGCCTCTTAATCAGCTTAAATCAGGACTTATCAGGCCCATTAGGATCTCTTTTTAACCACAGCCTTTGGGCTGGCTTTGTCTCGATAGAGTGGAGGACAAGCAATGGTCATCCCTCTACATAAAAGAGAACAATCTACTGACTCATGATATTACAGACCAATAAGTTTCACTAATCTTATATGTAAGGCCATGGAAAGAATGACCATGGACCTTATAAATAATTACATAGGAAATGTCTAAACACTGGACCCAAACCAATTCAGTTTGTCAAGGGCAGGTCATGCCTACTGCATCTGGTGGATTCCTTTGAGAATGTCATTAAGGCTACGGATGAGACTAAAACAGTATGTACCACCTAACTCAACCAGGCCAAGGCATTTGACACAATTCCCCATTCAGGTATTATAAATAAACTCACAAAACTGGGTATAATTTCCTATGTTACCAGATGGAGAGCTAATTGGCTCATGGACAGGACATGTGTTTAAAGTGGGTGAATCCAAATCTAGCAAGAGGCCAGTTACTAGTGTTGTGCCACAGGGCTTAGTACTGGCACCACTACTGTTTGGAATATACTTCTCTGAAGTCGAGGCAAATGTGGAAGGCCATGGATGACCATGTTTGCCATTAGCTACAAGCTGGGTCAAACACTGAATCCCTCAGTGATGTAGATATTCTTCAGTAGGGTCTAGATCAGACAAATGAATGGTGCCAGAACCATGGCCTAAGGCTAAATGCAAAAAAAAAAAAAATGTATTATTATGCCCCTTGGGAAGTCAAATATCCCTGCAAATGTACAACATCAATAGCACACCTCTTACAGTTGACACAAAGGTGAGAGATCTAGATACACAGATAGATAGTAGCCCAAACTTTGATCACCATTGGTAAGGAAATCATTTTATGTGGCATGACTTATAAGTAAAGGTATGGCATCCAGATCCAAGGAAATTATAGTCCTGCTGTACTCTGCACTTATCAGACCAATAATCGAGGACAATGCACCATTTGACATGTACTTGATTAGGCACTTACAGCAGCTGGAGTGACCTCAGAGGTTCCTCACAAAGAAAATACAGGGATTAAACAACATGAACTATGAAGACAGACTAAAATCCCTATCCGTTTACTCTGTCTCCTACCAACTATTAAGGGGTGACCTATGCTTGACCTACAAGGCACTCACAAATCTAGCCCTGATGGACCTGCTACACATCTGCAAGTCAAACAGCATGAGGAACACCTGATTTAAGGATCTAAACTTAGTCAGCGATGCAAACAAAACAGGCTGGAGAGACAGACATGTGTCTCAGAGATTGCCCTTCGTTGGAACAGGTTTTCTATTTAGATTAAGCAGAGCCTTTCCCTGACTCTATTCAAACACAGTTTGGATCAATGGATGGGGAATAACAAATTCACACCTGGGGTAGTGCTTATGTCCCTTATGGACAGGGGCAATCTGTAAGATACTCAAAGCACAGGCACAAATCCATGCCATCCTCTTGTCCCTAGGGGCCATATAGTGGGTACAATCGGGTTATATTGGCTAGGCTTGTAAGGGCCTTTAAGCCATTAGCCTAATAATCTCCTATGAACCTATAAATGTATGAACATATTGCCTATCATTTCATCAAGACATCTTTCTGATATAATTCCAATTCATAAGGCTTTGGTTAGGTTCCACATTGAGTAGGGAGAATCCTTTTACTCATACCATATCAGGCACATAAGATTATTAGATCAAGTGCAGAATTTTTTCATTAAGAAAATTTACAGTGCCCATGACTTTTCTTACAGCAAAATACTAGTCAAGTTGAATTTGTTCTTTTTTGATAGATGTTCTTCAGAGGGTATATGATTCTTCTATACAGACGTTGATCAATTAAATTGTATCTACTATTCTTGGAATTAAGTTTATAAGCTATCATTACACAACAAGAAATAATCAGGGCATGACACATATTGAAATGTTAACACAGTTTTTTTTCCTATTGGTGTGGTGAGGTTGTAGAATAATCTTACATTAGAAGTGTGAATTGCCACAGCATTAATGAATTGTAGAGTAGGTTTGGTTAGATGGGCTAGTAATAGGGTAACTAACTCAGAATTATCTTTGCTTTAGAATCCTTGCTGACCCATAACAGGTTCTAAGTCTGTTATTCTATGATATATTGTAACACTGCACACATAGGTATGCTAGGTTTTTTTTTTACTTTTAGGTAAAACTTTGATAAATGTTTTCGGGAACAGTGGAAATGGATCACTCCAATGAAGAAATTGAATCACACCTTCACCAAAGTCAGAACAGTTTGTCAAATATGAAGAAATTAATTATCCACAGACTCCAATATATGTATTATATTGGGTCTATATCAGCATATCGAATGCTGAAAATGCAGAATGCACTTTTATCGAACTGCAATGTTCGAAATCTCAAAAGAGCGAGCTGACGGGACATCGATTTCTTTCCCAGGGAAATAAATCTGTGTTCCGTGCAAAAAAACTAACATTTTTAATACTTTAAACACTAACAGAAGTGGGGGGCTTCACCCCCCACACCACCTACTTAAATATATCAATTCCGAGACTGCACCACAGTGGAGGAAATAGAAAACTCCAATGACAGCCCACCAATTTCTTTCCCTGGGAAAGAAATCGATGTTCCGTCAGTTCGCTCTTCTGATATTTTGAACATTTCAGTTCGATGTAATTAAATTCTGCGTTTTCAACATTCAAAATGCTGATAGGAACCCGTTATAGCTACAAAAATGCCCCCACACACACACACACAAGTAGACATTTATCCATATTATTATAGCAAAGATCAGTAACATTCTAGATTAAAGTTCCCGAAGGACACCAATTCATGGCATCAGTCAGAAGGCACAAGAGTTCCAGTGGCAGTCTACATTGTCAGGTACACCCGGTGGGGAGATCTATACAACATTCCACAGAGAATCAGTGATAATTGTAGCACATAGCCATGAAAACATGCAGAGAAATCATCAGGTTTATACTCAAAGCTGTCCCAGACCTAGGTGTAAGTAAGATAACTGCCAAATTACAGTCATGTTACTTTAGTAATGAACCCTCAGAGAGACTAAATTTGTCAGGAAGAAATTTGTATTTTAACATTTCCAATTAAGAAAAGTATATAATAATGCTTAAATTAATATTGCATTGAAATAAAGCTGATTTACATTGCATTAATAATGCCTTTTCTTTCAGACTGATAGAAATGATTTAACAGATACAGTACATGGACAGTTACAAGAAAATTAAATGGAGTGTCAGATTAACTGTCATTTTCTAATATGTATGTCATCTTGGGGTTAAATTTAAGTGTCAAAAAGTGTTATGAAAGAGTGGATTCACTTTACATGCTCGAAATTCTGAAATATCGAATTTCAGAATCCCGAGCCAATAAAGTGAAAATCCTAAAAGATCGAAAACCTAGAAGTGCGAAATTCAAAATCTCGCATTTCGGAGATGCTGAGTTAGCGGTTCTGGTATTGCGCTGTATTCATGGATTCAGGAAAATATGGTTTAAGGGTTTTGGGTAGGGGTGTAGTGTGTGTTAGTGTGTTTTGTTACTGTGATGTGTGTGTGCAAGGGGAATGTAGCCTGTGTGGTGGTATTTTGTGTGTTTGTGTATGTAGTGCAACCTTGGAGTTAGTATGTTTGAGAAGGGTGGGTGTGGGAGGCATAGCCCCCCACATGGGAGATGCAGGGGGGCTTGACCCCCTGCCTGTATGTAGGATAGGGTTGTGTGTTTGTGTGTGGGGAGGAAGGTGTGTGTATGTGTATGTGTGTGTTGTGTGTGTAGTGTAGAAGTCTCAATTTTGAATTTCATGCTTCTGAGTTTTCGATCTTTTGGATTTCCACTTTATGGGCTCGAGATTCTGAAATTCGATATTTCAGAATTTCTAGCATGTAAAGTGAATCCAAAAGAGCATGCACATTATGAATGTGCATTCATGTGAGAGCATCATTACATATGAGAAATAAGTAAAGCAAGACATGTTAATCAGAGCTCCAGCCATTGTGTATTTCCTTAATTTAAATGGCCAGTATGCTACCAAGAGCAGATCACAGCACTCAGCTAAGCTACATGATATAGAAATGAGCTATATTTAGCTCTACAGACGTGTGACAATATATACGCAGACAGAGAGCAGAAATAATGCATTATAAAAAAGAAAGGAACTGAGTACTAGAAAAGTTTATGAAAAGCAACAAAGTTAAAAAAATGGTATTCTACATTCACTGGATGAGTTGTAACAATTCAGTCTTTAATACAGATTCATTACTTCCTACACTAAGCATACACTAAGTGTACACGATCTGTATTGAAGAACATCCCTACCATATTGTTATGCTTTCTAGTCACTCAGAAAGTTTAATAAGTGTACATGTAGTCTATACTTTGTGGTAACCATTATGAATCCCCCTAAATATTTAAGGCTGCAAAAAATCAGTAGGAAAACTAAAATTATGAAGAAAAAGGTATGAGTTATGCTTGTGTTGTCTGTTCACTCAGAACAGTGTACACTAAGTGTGCACAGTGCAGGTGTTAATAAATCCCAAGGTTTGACTATTACACCCATTCCAGGTGGTCACCTCTACAAGACTGCCCTCCATAAATCTAGAAAAAGTGAACTAAACACCTAGCAATCATGTCAGCAAATAGACACATCCCTGACCTATTGGGACAGAAGCAGGGATACATCTCATTGAATGAAGCTTATCAGAACAGCAGGTTTATACTTCTTTTAGACACAGAACAGTATGGGTTTATCAAGGGGGTCTTGCCTTTTTAATCTTGTGTCATTCTTTAAAGATATAACAGCATTACTTGATGAATGGCGAACTTGTTAAAGCAATTACACTATTTCACATAAGAGAAGACTAGTTAAAAGCAATAAATGTCAGTCCATGCATAACTGAGTGTAAAAAACACAAAAAATGCAGAATCAAAATGCTAGGGGATATCAATATATCACAGCTGTGCCAGCATATAAATATCTGCCTTCCCATTTTAATAAAGTAATAGTTATAATAAATAATAACTGTTAAGTGTATATAAGAAAAAGCTGAAAAAACATGCGATATGCATTATTCATACCTTGATGATCATAAATACATAAACAACACATATATAAATAAACAAGTAGCTCCTTTTTGATCTAGAAATTGCAGGTACCTTCTCACACTTCCAATACTACTTGAACTGGAAGGCAGAAGTAGGTGTTTAAGTCCGAAATAGGAACCCCTTTAATGTGGCTTAACCTCAATAAGAACTACTCTGTCCTTATTGCTTCTTTTTATGACATTTGAAAATTGATTAACAGCCAGCAATTACATTTCCTTTGTTTTACTTCTTCCCAACAAAGCTCAGGATAATAATTAATTTTCACAGTTCATTTACTTGTGCTTTTTAAAATTATTTTGGTCTCCAATATTATTTTACTAAAGGAGTCAGAAGGATATGCTTTACCCTGATTTAGATTACATTAAGTGAGCATTGAGACTTTGTAATATAATTGTGTGTGTGGCTATTTTGCTAGAAGCAGCCTGTTTGAAACTGGTCTTTGGTAACTGGAACCTAAGGTTAGTCACTTGAATATTGAATAAAACAATAAACTATTACTTCTGTACATGTATATGTATATCTGCAACATACATGTCTGAGATGGAACCTCTGTACTTACAAACCAGAAACATTACTTGTGACCTGCAGTAATGATGATGGAAGACAAGTTGTATAAGCAGGATGTAGACTCTAGGCTTCAATATTAAAAGGTTAAAAGGCATAAGAGATGAGTTTGTGATAAACAGGGAAGCAGATAGCCCATGAAGAATCTTGTGCAGAGCTTTTATATATTATCTGCTAAAACTAGGTATTTAGAAAAGATTTGCAAATTGAATATGGAAACAGCTGTTAATCCTATGTCTAATGCTTTACTTTGAAAATGCCAGCAGACTTTTGCACACATGTGCAGAGGTGCGATGGAACTGGAATTCCAATTGGCAGAGTATGGCGCCACTAGCAGCTGTGTTGGAACACCAGCACAGTGTAACCAGCTACATTTCACACTGAGATCTCAGGACAGTGAACTGAGTACATAGGAATTGTACAAAGTTATTTATTGACATAGCCCTGATAACATTGAGATATATCTTTCCACATGGGAGCTGGGAACAAATGAAATAAACCATTCTAATCAGCATGTACTTGTCTAAGATTGGTGAATATTATGGAATGACTACAAAGCTTTGCACATAAAAAGCATCCTAGGGAATTCTACTTTCTCATATTGCATTTAGAATTCTATTTTATCATATTCCATCTGGAACCAAGAACCAATTAAAGTGGCAAAAAAGTCATAACCTTGGTAAATTGCTTGTAGGAAATTCAAACCGGATTTAAAAGCCAAACCTTATAAATTCATTTTGTGTGTGTGTGTGTGTGTGTGTGTGTGTGTGTGTGTGTGTGTGTGTGTGTGTGTGTGTGTGTTTTGCTGTATACATTCTCATCAAAATTACGTATTGAAACAGTAGCAAGAAACTTTAAATCCACTAATATAAGCTGTATATGAATCATAAGTATAAACTGTTTTAATATGCCGTGAGAAAATAAATGTCCACATAATGCACAGTCATATGTTTCTTCTATTAATTCTAGGCAGAGAGCATGTTTAGACTTATATAGACTAGGGCTAGTTATATTCTCATATCTCCCCTGGGTTCCCTATTACATCCTCGAAGAAGCACTTACCCAAATACATAGATGCCAACACGTCTCAATCCAACCACATAAACATTGATTTTCATGAAGCATGAAATCCGAAACGTCGAATCATAATGGTTGGCCCTTCCGTGATATAGCTCGGTAAGGTAAGTGTGCGATAGTTACGGACCTTAGGGTTAGGGTGCGGGTTAAGGTAAGTGCATAGATGGTAATGTATGTGTGATTTAGTGTAGGGTTAGATGTAGGGTTTTTTTACGTGTATGTGTGTGGATTATTTATTTTGTTTGGGTATAGCTTGTTAAGGTAAATATGCGATAGTTACGGACCTTAGGGTTAGGGTGCGGGTTAAGGTAAGTGCATAGATGGTAATGTATGTGAGATTTAGTGTAGGGTTAGATGTAGGGTTTTGTTACGTGTATGTGTGTAGATTATTTATTTTGTTTGGGTATAACTTAAGGTAAATGTGTGATAGTTATGGACCTTAGGGTAAGGGTGCAGGTTAAGGTAAGTGCATAGATGGTGGTATATGCAAGATGTAGTGTAGGGTTAGAAGTAGTGTTTAGGTTAGGGTTAGAAGTAGGGTTTTGGTTGGTGTATGTATGTGTTTGTTTAGTTTGTTTGGGTAGGTAGTATGTAGCGGGCGATGGGATGGGACAAGTATGACGGTTCGAGGTTTTGAATTTCACAGTTTAGGGCATTTAGTGTATTGGCAGTAAGCAGAATATGTGTCGCCGTTTTTGTATTCGGTTATTAGGGCTTTCAAGCTTGCAATATAGACCCCTTCCCTGGACAAACAAAATGTAAACATTTCATTGAAATGCTAGTATCAGTATAGCTGGATGTGGTTAACAATATTCTGCTATGGTATTTTCCACTCGGATAAAGAAAAAGCCTCCATACAGGTCAATTTCATTTAGCTAGTGGGCAGGACTCAATGAACCCTACATGGTTTGCTAAAACCATGTGGGCATTGCGGCATGACATGATGACATGCACATTGTGGCACACTGATTTGTATTTGCAAAAGCAGTAAAAATCATGGCATGCAGAATAAGCAGTTGAATTGTATGCTAATCAACCAATCCAAAATGGCAGATATATTCAAGAAGCTATAAAGCAATCATGTACACTTAGTGTAGATTTTTGCCTTGTACTCCCTTAGCAATGACAAAGCAGGATCAATTGCATGTGAAAATTACAGGTAATGACAGAGCAGGATCACGTGGAAGGTGGACAATAGGCCTCCTCTGAGCAATCCCTACCAACCCTCCTGTGTGGTACATCACCCACACTTTGGCTGCAGCCAGGGTCAACTTGCACTGAAACCACACTAACCATGTTACCCTGATCGACTGTGTCACTCTCACTATCTGAGGGATCAGTGGAATGAATATGCATAAGCATACCAGCTGTGTCTGAAGGACATCCAGGGGATGTGCGAGTCACAAGCTCAGTGTCAGATTCAACCCCTGCACCCCCTGACTGTGCCTTTGTTTGGCCACAATCATCATCAGAGCCTAACAATACTCTGACATCAGGAGGAATGAGTCCTACACTTCCACTGTCAGGATCAGCTGGGATAATAAGCAAGAAATACAGGAATGAAATTACTGCTCCACTAAATATTAACTCAACATAGATGAAAAAAGTAACACTGGTCACACAATCATAGATGGTACAGCAATACAGACACTCATTACACCCTCCTTACACATACGGATAAATATCTATCTAAATAAGGTTTAGTAATAACAAGCTTAGTTATAATAATACCTTAGTTTTATGCTTCTCCTGTGTCCATGGTGATGTGTGCAAGATAATTGAGGTAAAGACTTGCTTCCATCACCCTGATCCAACTGCTGCAACAGACTATTGACCAAAAGTGAACAGGCTTCACCTATTTTCTCAGGTCCCTGTGTTCAGCTCCTGCCTGTGACCTACTGCTGTAAAGACTTGCTTCCCCCACCTTGAACCAACTGCTGCAACAGACCATTGACCAAACGTGAACAGGTGTCACCTATTTACTTGGACCCCTGTGTTCAGCTACTGCAGTATGTCTTGCAGTTGCGGTATAATCCATACTACCTGTTAATAGCTGTAATGAGCTCTGCAGCATATCACAAGGCTGCACTCACTACCCCTTACTGCTTTCTAGTTTTCTCTTCCTACTATTATTCCTCACCATAGATTTTTCTCTGCTGTATTATTTTCTAGTTAATTATTTTTCCCTTAGCTCACTTTATTCCCGGTTGTATTATCTGATCTCTGCTCTTATTTACTCCTAATAACCCCTTTTTAGCTGTGGCGTCCTTCCTGCAGTGTATATAATATGTACCTGTAATTCTCCCATGCAATTGTTCAGCAGTTATTGTAGTTGCCATTAAACCAAAATTTAGCTTAGGTTCATAGGTACATACTAGGCTATCTGCCCTAGGGCATTTATAAGCCTAGCCAGAGTGTATTTGGCTTCTGCTCCCTATTAGATTAGCCTACTGTGCCTCTGTAAAGTAGGTCACAGAAGGTACCCTTTTAAGATTAGTTTACTGTGCCTCTGTCTAGCAGGGACACAGAAGAGATCCCAGGGGTGAATTTGTGATTTCCCATCCACACGTACAGATTTTGCTTGAAGAGGGTCAGTGAGGGGCTATGTCTAACATGAACTGGGATTCTATTCCAGAGTGAGGGGAGCCTCTGGGAAATGAATCTGTCTCTCCAGCATGTCCTATTTATTTTTGTGCTGAGGTTTAGGTCCCTGGAGTGTGTAGCTTTAAGGGACTTGGATTTTTTGAGGAGGAGCATGTCCATTAATTCTGGGTTTGACATGGCTTTGTACGTCAGGCATAGATCGCCTCTGAGTAGGTGGTAAGCAACTGAGTAGAGCTGGAATTTCTTTACTCGAGCTGCATAGGACATCTGTTTGTAGCCCATGATCCTCTTGGTGAGGTACTTTTGGGGTCTCTCCAGTTGCTGCAGGTGTCAGGTAAGGTACATCCCAAAAGGGGCATTGTATTCAATTATGGGCCTGATGAGTGATGAGTAGAGGGGCACAATGACCTCTCTTGATCTAGATGCGAACCTTTTCGTGATAAGGTGGGCTATATAGAAGGTCTTTCTAACCACTTTGGCAATGTGATTATCAAAGGAGAGATTACTGTCTACGTTGGTCCCCAAATCTCTAATTACTTCTTCCTTCCTTAATGGATTACCACCTATGTGGTAATTTGTGGGCACCTTGTTTTTCCCAAAGGGGATGACTATGCACTTTTTAGCATTTAGCTTGAGGCCGTGGCTCTGGCACCAAGCATCCGTCTCTGTGAGACCCTTTTGGAGGATGCTTGTGTCAGCTGGAAATTCGATTATGGCCCCCAGTTTGCAGTCCTCTGTGAACTTTGTCAGCCATAATCCCCCCGTGTTAGCCTGAACCTCAGAGAAGTATATACCGAACAAGAGAGGTCCCAGAACTGAGCCCTATGGGACACCACTTGTAATTGGTTTGGATTCGGACATGGCACCTGCGATTCTGACCATGTGGGTTCTATATCTGAGCCAGTTTGCAACCCATCTTGTGATACAGGGGTTGATATTTAAGCTGGTAAGCTTATTTATGATGCCCGAGTGGGGTACTGTGTTGAAGGCTTTTGCGAGGTCCAGGTAGGCTGTGTGGACTACCTTGCCCTCATCTATGGCTTTGGTAACTGTTTCAAAGAAATCAACTAGGTTTAAGAGGCATGATCTGCCCTTAAAGTCGAATTGGGTAGGGTCCAGTGTCTGGAGGCTCCCAATGTCTTTGTTTATCAGTTCCATGATAATATGCTCCATAGCTTTACAGACCAGACTAGTCAGGCTTATGGGGCGATAGTTTCCAGGGTCTGTTGTGGCACCACCTTTGTGGAGTGGGACTACTGTAGCTGTACACCATTCTTTGGGTACATATCCTGTACTAAGGCTAAGTTTGAACAGTGACTTAATGTGAGGGTTCATTTCTTCTTGGAGCTCATGTAAGACACAGCCTGGGACACCGTCCAGTCCCATAGATGCTGTGTTTTTTGCTTTGGAGAGGGCAGCTTTCACCTGTGCATCTGTGATGTCAGGGAGGTTACATTCAGTTGGGAGAGGCATTTGCTCCTTTGGGGGGAGAAGTTTGTGCTGAATCTGTCTGCCAGGATGTTGGCTATGTCTGTAGGTTCAGTATATTTTGCACCGTTATGCAACAATTCAGAGCATATCTGGGAGTTTCTGTCCATGTTCCTGACATAACTAAAGAAGGCCTTGTGATTATCTTTAGTGTCTAGGGCAATTTTTCTTTCAAAGTTGGCCTTTGATAATTTTATGAGGGATCGAAGTTTCTTGCTAATACTGATCAGAGATGCCTTTCCTTTTTGGGATTTTGCTCTGTCATGTAGTAGCTTCCTCCTTCTGTTGTATAGCTTATTTATGGCCGGGGTCCACCAGACTGGTCTCCTGTTTTTGGAGGAGTGAGTCTTGGTTTTATTTGGGATAGCACGATCCATGCATTCCTGCAGGTGCTCATAGAATGTATTTGTAAAGGATTCTGAGGATTGGGCTGTATTATCCTCTGGCCCAGGGGCTTTGAAGGATTCCACCTCAGTCTTGAGAAGTGCAAAGTTGGCTTTTGAGAAATTCTTTACAGTGATTTCCTTGGCTGGGGGTGGGGACGGAATATGAATGTCCAGGGAAATTTATTTATGGTCTGATGTTACCAATGAGGGGTTTACCTCTGGTGTGGAACATAGAGTCCCCATGTTGGTGATGACCAGGTCCAATATGTTGTTCCCTCTTGTGGGAGTGGTGACCAGTTGTTCCATTGTGTTAGAGTTTATAAATTCAAGGAACCGTTGGGTGAGGGTGTTTGGGCTTGAGTAGTTTTCCCAGTCAATGCTTGGGTAGTTGAAGTCACCCAATAACATAGCGTTTGGAGAGACCTTCATATTCTCCAGTGTTCTCAGGAATGCCAAGTGGGGTTCCTGTAATAGGGAGGGTGTTCTGTAGCAGGCTACCAACTGAAAGGCAGTTTTGCCCGCTGTTAGTTGCACATGGATGGTTTCCATGCTTCAGCAGTGCCACTAACCTGGAGGTGTAGGTATCTTTGATGAATATAGATACTCCCTCCTTTTGTGCTTCAGTCCGAGTTTTGGGGCCAAACGCATGGTATGAGTTATAACCTGGTAGTGCTGGGGTGCTCTCAGGAGCCTTGAACCAGGTTTCTGTTACTGCACAGACATCAATTTTCTCCATACTGAGGAGAGCCTCGAAAGGTGCATCTTGAGGTTTAGACTTCTGGCATTGAGTAGCATTACCCAAGTTTTTATCCTTGGGTTGTCTATGGAGGTGGGTTTGTCCTTTGAGCCTTGCCTAAAAGGTACTATGGGGTGGCAAGAGCCTTGGCCAGTGTATGAAAGCCTAAGGGTGACAGGTGCAAGCCATCCCTAGCTAAGCAACGTGGCTTGTCGAAAGCATGTCATCCCAGGCTGACAGACACTGGATCCCCTTTGAATGACACCAATACTTCAGCCAATTGTTGAAACTGATCATTTTGTCTTTATACTGTGGCATCATTCTTGGTGAGGGCAAGATGCTACTCAAGGTCAGGGTCATACCAGCCTGGGCTACATGGTCAGAGAGCTCCTCTATGTCTCTTTTCATGCAGTCCAGGGAGGTACGTCTCAGGTCATTCACACCAGCATGGACAATGACGGAGTCATACTTGTATTTGCTTTGGAGTGACCTGAGTGCTTGCATTATGTGGCGGATCCTGGCACCCGACAGGCAGCTTACAGTGACCTTCTCCTTGTTCAGTCTGGTGAGCAGGACGCCAGTGTGCCGGACAATAAGGGCCCCCCCCAAGGGTGGGGACCCAAAAATCTGCTCTCCCTTTCCATTTATTTTTTTGAAGGCCCGGGGGTTTTTTTTAAACGGTTTTTTATAGCATGATTTTTGGGTTTGAATCTTTTCGCGGGCATAATCCCCCTTGGTGGGTTAAGCCGGTGGCTGGATTTTTTGGGCATAACATCTGTTTGAGCCCTGTTTTGGGGAGGTTTTTTTGGGGGCCCCTTTGCTGAGGGCGGAAGGTCTAAAAAGGGGCTTTGAAAATTTTGGGGCCTATTTGGTGAGGACTGCCTCCGCTGTGCAATTTTTGGGTCTTTTGAAGGCTTTCAAACCTTTGAGTGATGATAAAGGAGAATGATCCTTATCTAGGGGCCCTCTTAATTCTTGGTCTTCTAACATTCACATGTGGTAATCTGTGGGCACCTTGTTTTTCCCAAAGGGGATGACTATGCACTTTTTAGCATTTAGCTTGAGGCCGTGGCTCTGGCACCAAGCATCCGTCTCTGTGAGACCCTTTTGGAGGATGCTTGTGTCAGCTGGAAATTCGATTATGGCCCCCAGTTTGCAGTCCTCTGCGAACTTTGTCAGCCATAATCCCCCCGTATTAGCCTGAACCTCAGAGAAGTATATACTGAACAAGAGAGGTCCCAGAACCGAGCCCTGTGGGACACCACTTGTAATTGGTTTGGATTCGGACATGGCACCTGCGATTCTGACCATGTGGGTTCTATCTCTGAGCCAGTTTGCAACCCATCTTGTGATACAGGGGTTGATATTTAAGCTGGTAAGCTTATTTATGATGCCCGAATGGGGTACTGTGTTGAAGGCTTTTGCGAGGTCCAGGTAGGCTGTGTGGACTACCTTGCCCTCATCTATGGCTTTGGTAACTGTTTCAAAGAAATCAACTAGGTTTAAGAGGCATGATCTGCCCTTAAAGTCGAATTGGGTAGGGTCCAGTGTCTGGAGGCTCCCAATGTCTTTGTTTATCAGTTCCATGATAATACGCTCCATAGCTTTACAGACCAGACTAGTCAGGCTTATGGGGCGATAGTTTCCAGGGTCTGTTGTGGCACCACCTTTGTGGAGTGGGACCACTGTAGCTGTACACCATTCTTTGGGTACATATCCTGTAGTAAGGCTAAGTTTGAACAGTGACTTAATGTGAGGGTTCATTTCTTCTTGAGCCTGTAAGACACAGCCTGAGACACCGTCAGTCCCATAGATGCTGTGTTTTTGCTTTGGAGAGGGCAGCTCTCACCTGTGCATCTGTGATGTCAGGAGGTTACATTCAGTTGGGATAGGCATTTGCTCCTTTGGGGAGAAGTTTGCTGAATCTGTCTGCCAGGATGTTGGCTATGTCTGTAGGTTCAGTATATTTTGCTTATGCAACAATTCAGAGCATATCTGGGAGTTTCTGTCCATGTTCCTGACATAACTAAAGAAGGCCTTGTGATTATCTTTAGTGTCTAGGGCAATTTTTCTTTCAAAGTTGGCCTTTGATAATTTTATGAGGGATCGAAGTTTCTTGCTAATACTGATCAGAGATGCCTTTCCTTTTTGGGATTTTGCTCTGTCATGTAGTAGCTTCCTCCTTCTGTTGTATAGCTTATTTATGGTCGGGTCCACCAGACTGGTCTCCTGTTTTTGGAGGAGTGAGTCTTGGTTTTATTTGGGATAGCACGATCCATGCATTCCTGCAGGTGCTCATAGAATGTATTTGTAAAGGATTCTGAGGATTGGGCTGTATTATCCTCTGGCCCAGGGGCTTTGAAGGATTCCACCTCAGTCTTGAGAAGTGCAAAGTTGGCTTTTGAGAAATTCTTTACAGTGATTTCCTTGGCTGGGGGTGGGGACGGAATATGAATGTCCAGGGAAATTTGTTTATGGTCTGATGTTACCAATGAGGGGTTTACCTCTGGTGTGGAACATAGAGTCCCCATGTTGGTGATGACCAGGTCCAATATGTTGTTCCCTCTTGTGGGAGTGGTGACCAGTTGTTCCATTGTGTTAAAGTTTATAAATTCAAGGAACCATTGGGCGAGGGTGTTTGGGCTTGAGTAGTTTTCCCAGTCAATGCTTGGGTAGTTGAAGTCACCCAATAACATAGCGTTTGGAGAGACCTTCATATTCTCCAGTGTTCTCAGGAATGCCAAGTGGGGTTCCTGTAATAGGGAGGGTGTTCTGTAGCAGGCTACCAACTGAAAGGCAGTTTTGCCCACTGTTAGTTGCACATGGATGGTTTCCGATGCTTCGTGCAGTGCCACTAACCTGGAGGTGTAGGTATCTTTGATGAATATAGATACTCCCCCTCCTTTTGTGCTTCAGTCCGAGTTTTGGGGCCGAAACGCATGGTATGAGTTATAACCTGGTAGTGCTGGGGTGCTCTCAGGAGCCTTGAACCAGGTTTCTGTTACTGCACAGACATCGATTTTCTCCATACTGAGGAGAGCCTCGAGTGCGTGCATCTTGAGGTTTAGACTTCTGGCATTGAGTAGCACTACCTAAGTTTTTTTATCCTTGGGTTGTCTATGGAGGTGGGTTTGTCCTTTGAGCCTTGCCTAAAAAAGGTACTATGGGGGTGGCAAGAGCCTTGGCCAGTGTATGAAAGCCTAAGGGTGACAGGTGCAAGCCGTCCCTAGCGAAGCAACGTGGCTTGTCGAGCATGTCATCCCAGGCTGACAGACACTGGATCCCCTTTGCATGACACCAATACTTCAGCCAATTGTTGAAACTGATCATTTTGTCTTTATACTGTGGCATCATTCTTGGTGAGGGCAAGATGCTACTCAAGGTCAGGGTCATACCAGCCTGGGCTACATGGTCAGAGAGCTCTTCTATGTCTCTTTTCATGCAGTCCAGGGAGGTACGTCTCAGGTCATTCACACCAGCATGGACAATGACGGAGTCATACTTGTATTTGATTTGGAGTGACCTGAGTGCTTGCATTATGTGGCGGATCCTGGCACCCGACAGGCAGCTTACAGTGACCTTCTCCTTGTTCAGTCTGGTGAGCAGGACGTCAGTGTGCCGGACAATAGAGTCCCCTATAACAAGTGTATTTGGTGTATTGTTTGGCCTTAAGGGCTGTGACTGTGAGGCACACTGATTTTGTGAGATATGTGATTCGTGGGTATTGTTGAGGGGTGGCTGTTGCTTGGATATCTGCTTAGGAGGTCTTTGCTGTTTAGGCAGATTTTTATTTAGAGCCTCCGAGTGTTTTTGTGTGTTTATGTGTTGGGTATGCAGATGCGATAGGTCTGTGTGAGACTGGATTTGTGGTGTGGGTGGTTACCTTTTCCTCCTGACTGACTGTGCCAGTCTTGGGATGAGAGAGCTCTGCCTCCAGTTTGGCTGTTTAACTGCATCTCTCACATGTATTAGAGTTTGTTGGAAGGAGGAGAGGGTTGTCTGTGTACATAAGGCAATTGTAACATTGCCTCAAAATTCCCAGATTCACCAACTGGACTGGAGAGTAACCTTGAAACTGACCCTTGGACATACCAGATTAGTATAGGGAACTGTTTTTTTACTGATCAGATTAGGGAAGTGAAATGATTTTTCACTTGATCAGGAAGGACCAATCGGGAGCCTAATACTTATGAGAAGTTAAGGAGGGTGTAGTGCTTTAGTTAGTGTTTCCTTATAAGAGCTGAGCAAGTGCAGGGCTTTAGAAAGAGAATAGAGTGATTACTTTGAGAGTTTGAACAGTTCTAAGGGAAAAAGTGAAGAGCAGACTTTGCGGAGCCTGGAATAGTTTAAACCTGTTTAGGCAGCGCTGCTCAGTGCGCAAAACTGCGCAAAAAGAGAGTTGTAGGGTTTTAAGAGAGAGAGATCAAGGAGTTTAGAATTGACCCAAAATGGCCAATAAAACTACAGCTTCTAGGTAGTAACCACTCCTCCAGGGACAGGCAGGCTGTTCAGTGTTAACCACTCCCACTGGTGAACACAGAGACTTCCCTTTAGCCCAAGCAAGCACTGGCCTTCTACAAACTTTCAAACAGTTCAGAACAGCAAATCTGTAACTGAACTTTCTTAACTTTCAGAAAGTGGGAAAAAAGCAAGATTTTTTTTCTTTTTGTTGTAGTTTAAAGGTAGCAGAGATACACAAGCAGCAAAATAATTACAACAGTGCAATAAATGACCCCACACTTGAGTGCTAGGCCAAAATCAGGTAAAATGCAGTTTTTAGAGAAAAAAACTATTTTAAATTAAGTGCAACACAGGAAATGCAGTAAACAGGCTCTAGATGTGTTCCAAGTACTGTTACAGATGTAAACTTTAGCTAGCCGGAAAATGCCAAAAAATAGGTGGCAAAGCAGTAAAACTAACAAAAAATCAGAAGAAAATACTTAAAATCACAAAAGTGGCTCATTTTCTTCTCTGCTTGTCCTTACTAATTGTTTTTCTTGACATTCATGCATTTGTGACTGGGCTCTGCCCACTCCGTTCGCCCTCAGGCTCACTCTGATCCCCTATCTTACCCCCAAATCCATCCACCTCCACTACTTTGAGACTTATATCTCTCTTCCTTCCTCTAATTAAACCAGCTAATTAAAACATTCTTCAGCCTATACATCACTGCCCTCACCCACATAAGACCTTTCATCTTTACTCTGCAATCTATAACCCAAACCACTTTCTTTTGCCCTTAGCTACACCCACCTCCTTGTATACTGTTACCATCTCTAATCACAACAAAAGTTTTCAAAATCCTACTACAACGTCTCTAAACAAACACCATGCCTCCCTCAACACTAGCACTCTTAACCTATCTATCTTTAGCTTTTCTTTTCATACGTTTACAAACAAGCCACCATACATCCAATATATATTCTTGTATCAGTTCCACATCCACTACAGCCTTTCCTCACAACACAAAAAGTTCCTCTAACATATCACCTAGTCTACTTCATACTTATACTTTACACTCTGCAAAAATAATTTACCCTCTCCAAAAATGAAACTTTACAATGCCATTCCAAAGTCACTAAGTCTTATTACTATATAATGAAATTCTCTTTTATACTCAAATTACTGTCCACCTACATTTCATTAAATTCCCTCTCTGGTGATACTCATCCCATCCAGGCCTGACCTCTACCCCTTGCCTCCCTCCAACCCCAGAAACTTATCACATAGCAAAAATCTGAAATTCATTACCTTCAAATTTTGAGGCATTTGCAACAAAATCTCAGACGTCCATGCTTGGGTTGTATTACATGTACCCGATCTCTTAGCTGCCACATAAACTTGGCTTAAACTTAACAAAAAGATGTCAAAATACTCTCCCCAAATATAATGTAATCAGACTAAGCAGATTACATAAAAATCAGGTGGAATTGTCTTATTTTACAATAGTCTCTTCACTGTTACTAATTACTCTGCCCACATCCCTAAATTCAATAACACTGAACTACTCTTAACTATTTTAAAAATAAACAACTAAAGAACCTGTGTATAGCAATCATTTACATCTCCCCAAGTCAAAACATCTCAGCACTTGAAAACATCCTGGCTTGGATTTCTACAAATATCTCTTATGAAGCAATCATTCTTGGTGATGCTGATATACATTGCCTAGCTCTTACATCTACTTATCCCACTGCTTCCATAAATTATCACAACTTCTCTCAACTAGTAGCAACCCCTATAAGGCATGACAAAAACAGCACACAAGGATCAACCTTAGACTGGATTCCAGTATCTGATCCAAGCAAGTATACGTAATCAGGTACTCTTCCTAACACTCTTAGTGATCACCTGCCATCCTGCACCATTAGAATATCAAAACATACTCTTAGTACACATGTATACAAGACTATCTGTAACATAACAAATTTCAATATACAGACATTTCGGAACATATTAAAATCCACTAATTGGTAGATCCTAAAAACTCTTCCTCTCAATGAAGATGTACATCTCTTTAATAGAAAATTCCTAACCATTCTGAATAGCTTAGCTCCCACTCAGATTAAACGAATCAAAATCATATCCATGGCTATCATATGCCACAAAACAATTAATGTCACCAAGAGACAAAGCATTGAATGAATGGCAAAAATCCAAATCCCCTGATAAACTACTATATTAAAAACAACTTCAAAACAAAGTCAAAAATCTCATTATCAATGACAAAAATTTTCTACCGATCAGCAAACTAATACCTTGCATAACCCCCCAAAATTCTGGTAATCAACCAACTCACTACATAAACCAGGAAAAAAACATAAACCTGACCCTTACCCCAATAAATCCCCTAGTGAAACTGCCATATTCTTTAACTGTCACTTCACTGACAGCATCTCCAACCTTGTGTCAAACAATACCCAAGCTCTACCTACTATTAATCAGTTTCCTGCTTCAGGTACTTCTGTAACAAGTATAAATACTGCCTTCACTCCATGTCCCACTGCTACTTCTTTAACACTTACATACCACCCAGTCTCCACCAACTTCATAAAGAAACTTCTACTAAAACTCAAGCACAGTTCAATCTCTGCAGATAACCTCCCTGCAGAATATTTCATGCTTGTTGCTGAAACCATAGCTTACCCAGTAATTATTCTTATCAACAGATCAATCTCTGAATCATATGTCCCATGCATCTGGAAAAAGTCATATGTTACCCACTACACAAAGGAGGCAATCCTCTGATCTAACAACCACCCCATTGCTATCCTATCACCTTTGTCAAAAATACTTGAAAAATGTATCCATTTACAACTCATTAATTATCTTGTCCATAATACACTGCTGTATCCAACACAGCATGACTTCAGACCACATCACAGCACATCAACCGCTGTATTAGCCTTCATGAATACCATAAATTGTGCTTGACACTCTGGTCATCTTGTTTTTGTACTGTTTCTAGACCGCTCTACGGCATTTGATACAGTCTAACACACTAACTTTCCTCTGTTGTTCTCAAATCATCTTCCCAAGTATGGTTCAAACGTTACCTCAGACAGACAACAATCAGTTAAGTGTCATGGATCTCTTTCTTCCTTTCTACCAATCACAAGGATTCCCCAAGGATCCATCCTTGGGCCCCTTCTTTTCAACATCTTTATAAATAATCTTCATTTACTCACTAAGAAATCAAAATTAATCCAATATTATAGGATCATAGGATCATAGGAGGTTACTAAGCTATCAACCAGAAGGTCATTTCAAGCCTAGTTATTTCATCCCAATGTAATACCATAGATACTCTCGTCAATACCCAGCATTGTATTTAGTAATGACTGCCCATGTCCAAGAGAGTCGTGGGCACTATCCGCAATAAGTATTTACAATGCCCTATCCACTTATCCAGGTTCCTTAGGAACATCCATAGAGGTGTTGTGCTTTACATAAATTGGCAGCCTATTTCAAAGATATGACAAGCCTTATCTGCAAAGCCATGGAGAGGATCATAATGGACCTCATCATAAATAGATACGTCAGTCACTGGAAGACAAATCTGTCCCTCCAGCATGTCCTATTCAAGTTGCAGGCCATATTTAGGTCCTTGGAATGGGTAGCTCTAGTCCTGCTTAATTTACAGATGTGCAGCAAACTCACTACATTTCATAGGTTCATAGGTTCATAGGTTTATACTAGGCTATCTGCCCCAAGGCATTTATAAGCCTAGCCCAAATTTTTGTGGCTTACGCCACCCCTTATATGAAAAAATACTGTGTCCATTAGTTTGTTGTGCCTCTGTCCAGCAGTGACACAGAGATGATTCCCGGGGTAAACCTACGATCTCCCATCCACAGGTCAAGATTTCTCTTGAACAGAGCCAGCGAGGTGCTCTGCCTCACATGGACCAGGACTCTATTCCACAGCATAGGGAGTCTCTGAGTGATAAATCTATCCCTCCAGCACATCCTATTTATATCCATGCTAAGGTTTAAGTCGCTTGCTCTAGTGGTATTGGTGGATTTGGATTTTTGAGGTGGAGCATGTCCATTAATTACGGGTTGGACATGGCCTTGTATGTCAGGCACATGTCACCTCTGAGCAGACGGTATGCAGCTGAATAGAGCTGGAGTTTCTTCAATCTGGCAGCATATGACAGATTTTGGAGTCCCTTTATCCTTTTGGTGAGGAACTTTTGGGGTTTCTCCAATTGCTGCAGATGTCGGGCGAGATACTTCGAATGGGGCATTGTACTCGATCATTGGTCTGATAAGTGAAGAGTACAGGGGACAATGACCTCACTAGATCTGGATGTGAATCCCTTCATGATCAGGTGGGCAATGTAGAAGGTCTTTCTAACCACTTTAGCAATGTGAGTGTCAAAGAAAGGCCACTGTCAACCTGGGTCCCCAGGTCCCTGATAACCTCTTCTGTGCTTAGTGGATTGCCACCTATATGGTAGCTTGGGGTTACCTTGTTTTTCCGAAGGGTATGACTATACATTTTTGGTGTTTAACTTCAGGCCATGGCTCTGGCACCAGCTATCTGTTTCCGTGAGTCCCTTCTGAAGGATATCCGTGTCCGATGCACTTTCCACTATGGCCCAGTTTGCAGTCGTCTGCAAACTTTGTCAGCCAAAGTCCTCCCATGTTGGCCTGTACTTCTGAGAAGTAGATGCCAAACAATAGGGGGCCAAGGACCGAGCCCTGGGGGACACCACTTGTGACCGGCTTGGAGTCTGACATAGCGCCAGCAACTCTAACCCTGTGGGTTCTGTCCTTAAGCCAGTTTGCAACCCATCTTGTGACATATGGGTTTACATTTAAGCTGGTAAGTTTTTCTACAATACCCGAGTGGGACATTGTGTCGAAAGCCTTTGCAAGGTCAAGGTAGGCTGTATGGACTCTCTTTCCTCATCAATGGCCTTGGTGACTGTTTTGAAGAAGTCGACCAAGTTCAAAAGGCATGATCTTCCCTTGACGGCCAAACTGGGTCGGGTCCAATGTCTGCAAGTCCCCTATATCTTTGTTTATGAGCTCCATTATGATCCTCTCCATAGCTTTGCAGACTAGACTTGTTAAGCTTATGGGGCGGTAATTACCAGGGTCCGTGAGGCACCGCCTTTGTGGAGTGGGACCACAGTTGCCGTATGCCACTCCTTGGGCACATATCCTGTGGTAAGGCTGAGATTAAACAGCTGCCTTATGTGCGGGTTTAATTCCTCATTTAGCTCGTGTAGCACACAGCCGGGGACACCATCCGGTCCCATTGATGCTGTGTTTTTAGCTTTAGAGAGAGCAGCTTTCACCTGCGCATTTGAGATGTCTGGGAGGCTACACTCCGCTGGGATAGTTATCTCTCCTTTAGGGGAGAGGGGTGAAGTTTGCACTGAACCTGTCTGCCAGTATGTTGGCAATGTCTGTGGGTTCAGTGATTTTTGTATCATTTTGGACTAATTCTGAGCATATCTGGGAGTTTCTACCCAGGTTCCTAACATAGCTGAAAAGGCCTTATGATTGTTCTTTGAATCCATGGCAATTTTTCTCTCAAAATTGGCCTTAGTTGATTTTATGAGTGCTCATATTGTTTTACTAATAATGATCAGGGGTGACTTCCCTTTTATGGATTTTGTTCTATCATGTAATAGCTTTCTCCTCTTATTGTAAAGTTTGTTAATGGCTGGGGTCCACCAGACTGGACGTTTGCCCTTTGTGGAAAGAGTCTTGGTTTTATTTGGGATTGCCTGATCCATGCAGTCCTGGAGGTGTTCATAGAAGGCATTTGTAAGGGCTTCCGCAGCTTGGGTTGTGGTTTCCACTGGCTCAGGGGCCTTGAAGGATACCACACCAGTCTTGAGTTGTGTGAAGTTTGCTTTAGAGAAGTTCTTCACTGTGGTCTTTTTTGTTTGGGGTGTGGGCGGGATGAGGATTTCCAGTGAGATTAGTTTATGATCAGATCTCACCAATGAGGGATATACTTCCAGTGTGGAGCATTTTGTCCCCATGTTTGTGATAATGAGATCTAGTATATTTTCTCCTCTCGTGGGAACAGTGACTAGCTGTTCCATGGCATTTGAATTTATGAACTCCAGGAACCGTTGGGCTAGAAAGTTAGGGCTTGAGTAATGTTCCCAGTCTATATTCGGGTAGTTGAAGTCACCCAATATGATGGTGTTTGGAGATACATTTATATCCTCCAGTGTCTTCAGGAAGGCTGTATGGGGTTCCTGAGTTTGAGAGGGTGGCCTGTAGCATGCTACAATTTGTAGAGCAGTTTTGCCTATGGTTAGTTGCACCTGAATGGTTTCTGAAGCTTCGTGCGTTGCCACCAACCTGGAGGTGTGGGTATCCTTTATGAATATGGATACACCCCCTTCTTTTGTGGTGTGGTCTGGGTTTTGGGGCCAGAACGCATGATATGAGGTAAAACCTAATAGTGCCGGGGTGCTCTCAGGAGCCTTGAACCAGGTTTCAGTTACAGCACAGACATCGATGTTCTCCATACTGAGAAGGGCCTCGAGTGCGTGCATTTTGAGATTTAGACTTCTGGCATTGAGCAGCATTACCCTCAGTTTCTTCCCATTTTTGTTTTCTAGGGTGGTAGGTTTAGAATTTGAGCCTTGCCTAAAGAAGGCACTATGGGGGTGACAAGAGCCTTAGCCAATATCCGGAATCCCAGGGGTGACAGGTGCAAGCCGTCCCTTGCAAAGCAGCGTGGCTTGTCAAGCATGTCATCCCAGGCAGACAGACACTGGATCCCCTTTGAATGACACCAGACATTGAGCCAATTGTTAAAGCTGATCATCTTGTCTCTATATTGTGGCATCATTCTTGGTGAAGGAAGGATACTGCTCAGGGTTAGGGTCATACCTGCCTGGGCTACATAATCAGAGAGCTCCTCTATGTCTCTTTTCATGTAGTCCAGGGAGGTACATCTCAGGTCGTTCACACCAGCATGGACAATGACTGTGTCATATTTGTACTTGCAGTGGAGTGACCCGAGTGCTTGTTTTGGGTTGGAGATTGCTTTGTAAACCAGACATAAGTCTCCCCTACGATGTCTATACAATACTAAGTATAGTGACAGGGACTTTAGTTGGTCTGTGTAAGACATGTGCTGGAGTTCCTTGATCTTCTTAGAAACCTCTGAGGTCTCTCCATTTGCTGCATGTGCTTTGTACGCTACATGCCAAAAGGGGCATTGTACTCAATTATGGGCCTGATTAGTGACAAGTGTAGAGGAGTTATAACCTCCTTTGCTCTAGAGGAAATGCCTTTGCTAATCAAATGTGCTATGTAGAAGGCCTTCCTTACTACAGTAGACACATGGTAGTTGAAGTTAAGGTTGCAGTCTACTTATGATCTCATATCTGTTACCCCTTCGCAGGTGCATAGGGTATTGTTAATTCGATAGTGTGAAGGGGCATTGTTTTTACTGAAGGGAATGGTAATGCATTTCTTTGCATTCAGTTTGAGACCATGACTAAGACACCAGTTGTTGGTCTGTGTAAGACTCTTCTGAAGTATACTGACATAATTTGGGGATTCAGTAATTGCACCTAGTTTGCAGCCATCTGCAAACCTGGTCAGCCACAGCCCCTTAGTTTTGGCCTGAATTTCTGAGAAGTATATACCAAACAGTAGGGGGCCCAGCACTGACCTTTGTGGCACCCCACTGGTGACAGGTTGGTTGGTTGATGTGGAGTCACCCACTTTGATAGTGTGTGACTGGTTTGTGAGCCAGTTGGCAACCCATCTTGCAAAAAAAGGTGTTTACATTCAGTTTGCTTAATTTATTGGTAATGCCTGTGTGTGGGATTGTGTCAAAGGCCTTTGCCAAGTTGATGTATGCTGTGTGCACAGATTTGTCCTGGTCAGTGGCTCTGGTCTCATTTTTGAAGAAATCCACCAGGTTTAACAGGCAGGATCTGCCCTTGGCAAAGTTAAATTGGGTTAGATCCAGGGTTTGGAGGTCGCTTATGTCTTTATTTATGAAGTCCATGGTGATACATTCCATGGGTTTACAGATGAGACTGATGAGACTTATGGGTCTATAATTCCCTGGGTCTGTTGCTAAACCACCTTTGTGGAGGGGAATAAATGTTGCTGTTCTTTATTCCACAGGAACAAAGCTAGTGGTTAAGCTGTGATTGAATAGGGTACTTAATGGTGATGCTAGTTCATGTTTTAGTTTGTTTAGAAACAAAAATATAAAAGTTTGGAAGTAATAAGGAATATAAAGGTAAGAAATATACCATGAACCAATAAAACAATGCATTGAGAAAGAGTTTTGTGGACTTGAAAACTTTGCTGTTGAGCTTTATTTTGAAATTAAAGGACTTTTTTTTGGTATCTGAGATGACTGGAATATTCTTTTTTTTGGTTCATGTTTAGTATGTTTAGAAGACAGCCTGGGATGCCATCTGGTCCCATAAAGGCTGTATTTTTTGCCTTAGACAAGGCTTTAATGACCTGCTCTTCAGATATGTAGTGCTGGGAAGAACGTTGGGGGTCAAGGTTTTTGATAAGCTTGGAGAGGTTAAGGGAGTGAAATTTTCACCAAGTCTGTCCACTAGCAGATTTGCTGTCCCTGCAGGATCAGTGTGTGTGTGTGATACCATTAGTCAGTAGTTCGGCACATGCTTGGTCCTAACTTTTACGCTACATATGTAGCTGTAAAAGGCCTAATGATTATCCTTGGCTGTGATTACTAAGTTTTTATCAAAGTTACACTTAGAGGATTTGATATGTTGTCTTATTTGATTGTTGATGCTGAAGAGGGTGCTTTTCCATTGATGAGGCCTTGCCTTAGTTTTCTTAGACAGTGACTTTTGGCATTTCTTGTAAAGTCTGTTGATACTGGATGTCAACCAGGGTGTCTTTTTTTACTTGGAGCTCTTGCTTTAATTCTCTCTGGAACAGTTGAGTCTATACCCTTATATACAAATGACTGTACACGGCTTTAGTGTAAGCTTTGGTGTAGTTACCACTCCCAGCTGGGGGTGGGGCTTGAGATGCATTTATACCTTCCCCTAGAAGTGTATAGTTTGCTTTGGTGAAGTTTTTTTTAGTCTGACTTCACCCTTTGTGAGTTCTGGTGTTAGTGGCAGCTTGAAGGTGACTGATTTGTGGTCAGATTTAACTAATGAGTGTCTGACAGTAGCAGTGGTGTATCTGTTTGTCATGTTAGTGAGCACCAGATCTAGTATGTTTGTTCCTCTTGTTGGGCTTTGAGCAATTTGTTCCAAGGCATTTGAGTTAACAAAGTCAAAGAACTTTTGCAGTAGTGAGTTAAGGCTAGAATAGGTTTCCCAGTTGATGGTGGGATAATTGAAATCCCCCAAGACCAGAGTGTTTGGCAATATTTGGATTGTCTCCAGTTTGGTCAAGTAGGCCTCATGCACATCATGATCCATGGAGGGAGGAACTTAACTAGCTATGACTCGAATGGGAGTCTTACCCACAACAATCTGTACTTGGAGTAATTCCATGGAGTTGTCCAGTCTAACTAGTCAGGAGGTGAGTTTATTTCTAATATAGATAGAAACACCACCTCCTTTGGTTCTCACGTGTTCATTTTGCAGTCTGATGGTGTGGAAAGCATTGTAGCCTTGCATGGCTAGGGTATTTGCTGAGGCCTTGGACCAGGTTTCTATGACCACACAGACATCTCCATCCTCCAATTATAGAAGTGCTTCAGGGTGTGCAGTGTTTGGTTTAAGCTCCTAGGATTTAGCAGTATAACATTATTTTGCTATGGTTGGCAATTTTCACATCAATTTTGTTTTTGAGATCTTGCCTAAAAAAGGCACGATGGGGGAGGCAAGAGCCTTTGCCAGCAGCCAAAAACCTAATGGTGCCAGGTGCAAACCATCTCTGGCAAAGCAGCAAGGTTCGTTGACCAAGATATCCCAGGCTGATGAAACTGGATTCCCTTTGAATGACACCAAAAACTAAGCTATGACTCAACTATTATTTGCTCATTAAATAACCTAACTGACCTGCAACTCATGACCCAAGAATCTTTTTCATCTATTGAACTCTAGTTAAACAACTTCCAGTTGCTACTTAACCCCAATAAAACAAGACTCACACATTATCTCCCAAAAGAGCAAATAGTAAATAGACCTCATTTCAAAATTCATTCCTTAAATAATACTCTAATTTAAGCAGTCCCTTACACTAAGCTACTAGGAGTAATAATCGATGAAAACCTAAAACTTGATCTCCATATCCAAAGTAACATTAAAAAGAAACACCAGAAATTAGGCATGCTCTACAGACATTCTCCTTTTCTTGACCAATCCATCAGAATCACTTTTGTTAATACATACCTATTACCTTCACTACTACGTGGTGCAAATATCCTTACCAATCTCCAGATCTCCCCAATCTCCAGATCTCCCTCTTATCTAAACTTGAAGCTTACTACAACAAAATTGCAAAATTTGTCACATTTTCTCCCAATTCTACTCACCACTGCACCTCTCCCTAATCATTAGGATGGCTAGAGCTACCACAAAGTCTCTCATTCATACAACTCTTAATAGCCCACAACATTATATATAAACCCACTGCCTGCCCTGTTCTAACCTCCATTCTTCCTAGCTACCTTCCCTTAGATCTCTAAGATCCAAAGACAAACAACTTCTATCAGTTCATAAACTCAGTAAAAATGCTGGAAAATGCCTCTACTCCCATCACATCACCAAAGCCTGGAATGATCTTAAAACAAATATTATAAATAACTCTAACGTTCTCTCATTTAAATATGCACTGAAAGAATTCTTAAGCAAAACATGCATCTGTTCCTGCTCCACACCCACTTAGTTCTATATCCCTCTGCCTTGGCTACCTTTTACAACAGCCTTTTGCAACAACCTTCATGCCTTTGACTACCTCCTGAACAATATCAGCCCCTCACTTATGCCTTTTCTTCATTCTTGCCCTCCTACTTTTGTTTTTATTTATTCTTACATGTTGACTGCACCTCTGCTACCCTTTGCATCTCTTGTCTCTTCCCACTTCTACTACTCTTGTCGCATGCATTGATGCCCTTCTTCCACATGTCACCTGCTCCCATGCTTCCCTTTGTGCTGTCTGTCCTCCCTTTTTCCTATTCAGGTACTTAATCAGGATTGTAGTGAAGTTCCTACTCTTGTTGCCTTTATGAATGTCTGGCATGTCTCTTCCACTGCATTTATATTTTATTTGTATAAAAATTCTATTGTAAAATATTATTAATTACTATATACCTTGGAGCGTTTCTCCCTGGGCCTCTGCTGAAAATGGGATCCTAGAACCCTAGTCAGACTTTCACAGTAAACAAATATGAAATAAATAAATAAATAGTGTCTCCACACCTTGCAGGGAGGATGGTTCTGGAAGAAATGAAGCAAGGAAAGGATAGCAAATCAGCGCAACATTGAGAATAACACAGGAGGACAGTGAATATACAATCACCTATACGTCCTGTAACAAATAGCTGTAAATGAAATATGACTGAGATGTCCACCCATATCATTGTATACTGAACAACTTTCTTGCATAACTGTATAACTTATCAAAATGTACAGGTAGAAAAAAATGTATCACAGGCATTACTAGTCAAATTATGTATTTTAATCTAGAAGCAAATATAAATGTGTCCATATGTAAGTTTACCTGGAGGCTGCTCATGGGACACACTTGTCCTCCTAGCCACATCAGCACCGACATCAAGCACATGGTGCACAGTCTCCACTGAGCTGTCTGGATCTCTGATAGTGGACAGGAACTCCTCATTTGGTGGCAGTGGGGGCCCCATGGACAGCTGTTCTAAGGCAACTGAAGCTGCCCTGCTCCAGGCTGATGACATCATATCAGTGGTCCGATGCCACACCTGATCATAATTGTGGCTGCAACCACCAATTGCATTTACATTATTGACTAATTGTTTACAAATCTCCTTTCTGGCAGCCATATCTTCACAGCATCTCTCAAGCAGAAAGGCTTCATGCCACCTCAGAGCATGTATTATGACCTCATTCTCAGTGTCACGAAAAGGAGGCTTTCATGGATTTATAGACTTGGGTGCCACAATCCTATGTGACATAAAACAGAGAAGGCTAAAACAGATAAATATCACATAAGTAATGTATTTGTTACAAAAAATAGTCAGTCTGTGTATCCTTTGTCAGCATTAAGCACTTAAAGTACACTTTTCGTTTAGTACAACTGAATGTTAGGTGGTTGTCCCACTTTCCCCTCCCACACAAAGGTTTTTACAAATCAATATGTATATATGTTTTCCACAGAAATATTAGGATGTCTATACATTTTCAACAGAAAAGCACTTGAAACACACTTCTCCTTTTGGACAGCATTATGGTTGGTGCCCCCCCCCCCACACACACACACACACAAACAAAGAAAAGGAACACCACATAAGTAATTTATATACGCTTTTGTGAAATAATTATCAGGATGTCTGCACTTTTTTTCCACAGAAATTTTAATTTATGAATGTCAGTCATTATTCACTGTGTCTACCACTCCTGTAGAGGTTGCCCAGGGCCATCTCAGGAACATAACATCTGTGTCAGCAACTTGTATATTACATTTCTCTCCAATACCACAAACCATTAGAAAAGCAAATGTTAAGAACATAGTTGTGCTGAAAGTTAATAACCTGTCTAACTCACATATGTAAATGCCTGCCAAAACTGCCTGTGCCAACAGTGAAGTATAAGAAGTTGATACAGATAAAAGTTTTATTTTCTCCTGGATAAATAAATACATTTGTAACATTTTACAAAATCTAAAATGCCCTTGAACAATGCAAGCATACCTTAGAAAAATTAAGCTTTCTCTGCAGAGAGATCACCTTCAAAAGAATACCAATCTTTTGTTTTGGGCAAATACACAAGTCTCTTCACCTTCAAGTTCCCCAGCTACATGGTTATCTTTTTTATAATATAGATTCAGCCCTCTGAGTACTGTGAAGTTGCAAATGAGGTGTGAACTCATTAGAATTGCTGAATACTAAACTTTTGGCTTTGTGTATCAGATGTAAATGCAGTGTAAGCTCTTCAACATTATTAGGTGCTAATGGCTTGCAACTATGAATGATTAGTGTGAGTGAAGGAAAACACAAAAGCAATTCAGACACCCTTCACTTCAGTGGGTGTGTCAGTGAAGATGCACTTACAAAGTGTGGAACTAACTGACAAAAATTGTAAAATGGCAAAATGTCCTGAGATTTTAGGACAAACTAACTTCAGTGAGCTTTTAAATAAAGCAAAACACCACACATTTATAATTTGTCTCCATAATAGCAAAACTTTCATCCCTTTGCTGAAAATTGTTGCTCACTGTCATATTTTTATCACACATTTAAAGCAAAATTAAAGAAAATACACTATAGACTGCATAGACTGAGGAAGGATCATGATGAATATTAAAAAAAGGAGCATATGTTCGCTACTGCCTGTTACATTTTCGCATTGCTCACCTGTGAGCAAACATGGTTCACTGCTTAAGGAAAAAAACTGAAACATTTTATTTGGTTCGCCTTTCTTCATGTAAACAGGCTAAGTGGTGATCAGCAGCCATCAGCACTCTGGATGGTAGTAAGTGTAAACAATACACCTGCTGCCTAGCTTTCCCTGTGGCATTAGGTGTAAGTTCATGTCCAGAATATGGGTTCAGGCACCTAGGCGGTGCGACAACCCACTGTGAGACAACTGGAGGTGGACAGATGGCAGTATGGAAGTTTAGCTGCAGTGACAAATGCCTGCAGACAATTCCCTGTGAAAAGAAAAGAACCCCCTGCACCCTAACCACAGGTGTGAGACAAAAACCCCGTATGTGATCTACACACTACACCCCGTAGAAAACACTGTGTGCAACTAACACTGTAACATGTGCCTAGAATAGGACGCCAAGTGGGCATCAAAGTGGTACACTGAAACCTGTGTGCTGTGGGCAAAGCCTTTATTGATGCAAAATGTAAAGTAATGTGGGAAGTGCTTGATGCATACTAAACCATGATATAATCATAACGTATCGAAATGTGCCACAGCACACAGGTTTCAGTGTACCACTTTGATGCCCACTTGGCATCCTATTCTAGGCACATGTTACAGTGTTAGTTGCACACTGTGTTTTCTACGTGGTGTAGTGTGTAGATCACATACGGGGTTTTTGTCTCACACCTGTGGTTAGGGTGCAGGGGGTTCTTTTCTTTTCACAGGGAATTGTCTGCAGGCATTTGTCACTGCAGCTAAACTTCCATACTGCCATCTGTTTTCATTAATGGCATCACAATGTAATTTTTCACAAAAAATTACAATATAAATATAATTCTACATACCGATACTTATGTATAGCAAGCTGATTGAGCATACAAATAGCATATCTAATATATGTGTAACTGGTCTAGCATGACGATGAGTATGCAATAATAAATGTATTTTCAGACCTGGGACGGACTTCGTAGTTTACTGACAATCATCTCATACCTTCCGTAATACAAGTATAACTGTAAAACAAAATGTATTGAGCGGTCTGAACCAGAACTCAAAAATCTACTCTGAAAGTAGTACAAGTATATTGATTTCCAGTATATTGTCACACATTACTCATGCATCACACCTGAGAATGCATAAGTCAGGACCTTGTAATGTCACACACATACAGGCTTAACTGAAGTATAGCACCACTGACTCTTTAAAGTGCATATTTTTAATGACCATGGCTGGTAAACACTTCTGCTGTGGCAATAAGGAAAAATCACATATGTGGAAATATAAGTATACTCTTTTTTTACATAGGTTTGAATTACACATTATGCAAATTACTTTTAATAGTGTGCAAGGCCCCACAAATTGTCTGTAAAGTCATCCCACTGATCCCACCAAAGTCATATCTTAAAAACCATGTAATTTAACATATCACTGTTGACCATTGGACAAAGTGTTGTCAGGTATAGCAGCACACATACATAAACTAATGCCAAATGTCACATAATCCTTCCTATTTCATAAACTCCTTTCCTCTCTGTTTGGCAGTGTTTCTCTCTGCTTAACGTCATGCAAATGCAATTGGCATGGTTGTGTGGATTTACTGACTGGTCGTAAAATTTGATATCACAAATTGGTGGGAAAACACTTTTACTGTTGTTGGATTACCTGTGCAGACATGGCAGTAGATGGGAATGATGGTGCCAAATTCAGGGCACAGAGGTGGAGTGTGGAGGAGTCAAAAATATTTGTTGCATTCCTCTAGAAGCACTGCAATTGTAGGCTGCTGCAGGGGGACTCTACTGGGTCTCAGTATAAGGCCGAGGCTTGGAACAATCTAGCCAAGACTGTCTCCAGTGCAACTGCACACCATACACTGGGGCTTCACGCAGACAAGATTACAATGATCTAAAATGGTGCAAGCAGGCACAACTCAACCAGTGGCTGGATAGGTTTAGAACTGCTGACATCCCAAAGTTGTGTACGTATACAGGTAAAGCAACTTTAAATGTCTGGGAAAGCTGTAGATAGCCAAGAATGGCATGCATAATGCTTTTGTATCTCTTTTTTTACAGCTGCTCAGGAAATTTCAGTGAACAGGGAGGCACATACTGAAAGGTTAGCTAGACTCAACGAGCCAGGGTATATGTACAGAGCACAAATGAACACAGTTGTATTAAAATTACTGCTCTTCTCTACCTTAGTAACAACTTAAGCCTGCAGATCTTAACTGTAAAAGCAAGTTTTAATACATTTTCTTGCTTTCTTCTGTAACTTTTAGTTATTGTATTAGACAAGTGTAATAAGGTATTCAGATTTGGTGGGTTCAATTCCCACAAGTAACAAATGCATTCAAATTCAAAAAATATAATTTTTTCTTAATTTTAATTCTAGCAATATTGGCTTTAATGCCATGTTATTAATTTGTAGTATATTTAAAAGCATATATGCAATATCTGCATATTGCAAGGATTACTTGTAACAATTCACAATCCTCTTTTGGATTGGGAAAGCTGTAATAGTATAATAATAAAAGTATATTTATTATAATAAAGCATTTGAATGTGACATATAATGGTTCTAATCATTTCTTTTCTTTTTTGTCTCAGTCCACCTCATATCTATTTTTTTTTTTAATTTTTATAAATGGGGACTCCGACTCACTGTTTGGATGTCCTACTTTTCTGCCAACAAATAAAATACTTTTCAGCACAGGGAGGTAGGCCAGTGGCTGAGGTTCAGCCTGCCAACCCTCCAATGGCTGCCGCGCCAGCACCCAGCACCTCGGGGACTCAGCCCAGCAGTACTGCCTCTGTATCCTCTGCACTACCTGACTTATCCACATCAGGTAAAATTGCCCCACTGCTGGTGCACTGGTAACCTCAGAGTGTATTGCTGGAGGTGGTGATTACATCACCCACCGGGAGCTACCGGGGATTGTGTGTGATGTGATAGAAACTGGCAATGATGTCCACCTCAGATGACTGTAGAGGTTGCTCCTTAGAATGCAAAAAAGGCTACCAAGTCAGGCAATCTCACGGGGAAATGAGGAAGAGGACAGAGATGACAGTTTTGTGGGTGAGGGCTAGATTCTCACTGTTCCCATGCTTAATGGGCATGCGCCTCTGATGTCCTCTACCAATCCCTAATCATGGTGACCTCCAACCTTTAGTGCCCATCACCATCCCTGTGTCTGTATTGTTTGTACTGTTTGTCTGTACCTGCTTCCTCACCTACCCTACCTACCTGATCCTGACATTCTTATGCCCCTTCCCCAACATTCCTTCTCTTTTTGAAATGCAACAACAAAAAAATAAAAAAAAAAAATAGGCACCTATCCCGCAAAAAAAAAAGGTCTCATACATTGCTCTCCACTTCATATATGTGTCTTCCCAACACACTTGATTTGATCCAATTGGCTATATGTGTTGTGGTAACAGTCCAAATTCATCCAGTTTTTTATCCATGTTTACATTACAGTATTAAAGACGTAGATAGCTATAGTTATTTCCTAATTTCCACTTGCAAATTCCTTCATTGCTTCCCTTTTGTTCTTCTTCCCCCAGCTTTCCCCCAATTTCACCACTTTCCTATCTACCCCATTTTCATACCTTTAATCTGGTCAAAAAGTAGAATCTCACACCCTACACATGGCCAGAAATGGCCCATAATAAAACCTTCACTTTTTGTCCTCTGCATTTGTGCAGAGTTTGGCATCATACATCTATGCCGAGCAGTGGTGAATGGCTCTTAATGTCTTATGGCAAAACCTGAAGAGTTTTTGCCATCTGCTGCACTAGTCCAGTTATAGCTGTGCAATGCTGCTTAAACTTACTGCACTAAAGGAGCACATTCTTAAAGCAAAGTAAAGGCAGTACTTTGAAACATTTACTTTGACAGTTATATAGACTGCTGAATGTAGCTCAATGCAACGTCCTGTGAGGAGTGTTGACATAAATCACTTGACTGAAGATTGTTTTGACAATACCGTCAAGGGTTCAATTCTAGATGCATCTCTCACCATTTCTTAGTGTGATGATGTATGTGCATGATATATTTAATCACCCACATATTAAAATTTGCCACAGTTATGATTTCTCATGGAGATATATTGATTACTCCCCAAAAATGAGTATCCAAATTGGCATCCATCCCCACTGCTATTACATATTTATCCAACCTTGTTCTGCTTGTCATAAGCCTGTTGTCCCTCTCCAAAGCCTTCTCTACCCTTATGTCAGTCAGTTCATGCCACAGAGCATGTAAGGTTAATAATGACAACAGACCAAAAACTGACCATTAATGTGCCATTAAACAAAACACTACTAGGTGTATGTTTATCTTTCCTTGTATTAATCCCATCACTCTAGCTCCTCTGTACATGTGTATATCTATTAGGTTGATGGATGGTGTCTGCAGACTGACTATTTGAGCTGATGGATAATACTAACATGGTACCTTAATTCAATAGTTTATCAGTGGTCTTGTACTGTGCAATGTTTTTAAATTATCTGTAGAGTGTGCCATGTTCAGTTGATGATGGATGGAATCTTCATCTAATGTGATGTGGAAACTGTATTTACTGTGATAAAGCATACTGCACACACTTTTCAGGATATCTGACCATGCACAATTAGTTAACATATCTGCTGAGTCATAATAATCATTTCAAAAGATTTAGCACCCCTTGTCATTTCTAGAAATCTGTACACACAATTAAATTATGATTTGCAGTAAGGCCTGCAAAACAGCTAATAGTTGTACAACTGTATTGAGGTAGGCATTACTGATAAAATTTGTGGAAGACACATACTTTACTCTAGTCATTAAACTCTCACATTTGCAGTCCTGATCACATTTACTTAGCTAATGCCATCAATGACACCATTTGTAAAAAAAAAAAAAAAAAAAAAAAAAAAAAGCAAATGACCTGGATTTGAGCCCTGTCTCATCTGCAGTCTGATCAGGTGCTCAGTGCTCTTACACTTGGTGCCACAAGGAAAGATAGGACATAGGTGCATTTTTCACACTCAGTACTGTCCAGAGTGCTGACAGCTGTGCATTGACACTTAGACTGTTTGCGAGGAGTGAGGTAAACCAATTGACAAATTACTATTTGTTTTTCATTTAAGAAGAGAACCGCATTTGTTAGTTGCTTAACTCCACACAAATGGGGAAGACAATGTCAACAGTTATTAATGTAATAAAACTTATGATGCAACATTTCCATTATAAACTACAGTATGAACAGCATAGTATCTATCAGCTATTTCTCTCATTACATATCTTTATAACTACTTCACAAGCTGAAGTTGAATTCATGAAATGGGAATCACGCATGTGCTAACACTTTGAAATCATCTGCATAAATTGAGTTTATTGCCAATGTGCTATGTAAAGATGTGTTTAGCATGTCTTACTATGGTTATTGGCCAGTTATCTTCCATCACATAGAAAAGCGTTCGTAAACACAAGAGCAGGGAAGCAACATATGCTTCACTGAAGACTTACTTACTCAGAGTCATGTGTGCCCTGCAGCAATGTACTTAAAAATGATATATCAGTAATCGGTCCATTGTCAAGGGCACTACAGAAATAAAGAGCACAACTGCATTGTTACATTTGGTATGGGTTCATTGGTCATGCATGATCATATCACAAGGATATTGTCAGGATATCTTTAAATACATTTTTGTACATTGCAATTACAAAATCAAATCTGAAGTCCAGATGTTGCACACAAGTTTCTAAACAGTATATGTTACCTGCGACATTATGCTGATGTCATCCTTTGTAAACACCACTATGGCAATGATAATATCAAACAAAAGAAGAAAGAACCAAGTTCAAAACAGGCAAGTAAATATAGAGCAAGCACCAGCCTCCACGCTCCAATGTAGATAAAATGCTCCTTTAATACAAGGATTCCACACAACATCGATACTTCAAAATACACTGTGACAAGACAAGAAAGTAAAAAAATAGCGTAAAGCGCTTTTCGTCCGGATATTATCCAGACTTCATCAGACAATCAACAACATTCAAATCACAGTTTAAAACCCCCTCATCGTAAAAGTGTGAACCTATCAGATCTACTCACCTTTATACCAAATATTTAAAGGTGTATATGCCGTGTGAGACAGCACAGCCATAAATTGACATAATAGCTTGTATCAGTTTAAAGATATGTATCAAAGTAAATACACTGCATTCGAGTCAGGTGCGCTAGCTCATCACCAAACATTACTAAAATCTAACTATAACTCTTCCCATTTATAGAAATAACAAGCACATCTCATCTGCATACTGGAACTATCATTAAAATTATGTTACAAAGTGTCATGTTGTCTTAGAGTTACATTCAAGCTGTGCTGAATCACACGGTGCATTTGGCTTCGACTCAGTAAGCCAGTCACACTTGTACCAAAAGAAAATATGATACAAAATGTTAAATAAATATAACCCTACATTTTAAACCAATACAATATATATACACTAAACTAACACAAATGCTAAATAGCAACAGTGTTACAAATCCTAAAAATGTTACACATTCCTCAGCGTCTAAAAAATGTAAATATATATGTGTGTAGATTCTGTTACCACCACTAAATCTATAATGAACATGACTTAAGACCTTATAGTCTTAGAGTTCACCTATATAAACTCTTTAATTTCAAAATACATGAAATAGAATATGTTTCATTGAGTCCTGGTTGGCTACAAGCATCCAATCGAAGTTGCCAGTTAAGCTGACTTCTTTTTAATAAAAGTTTGATCAAACTGTCTTTCATGTATCTATTATTCTCCTGTTGGGTTATATGTGGAATGACTTTAAACTTAAAGACATGTTCTGTGTTAGTATCACAATGTCTAGCCAAAGCATTATCTAGTTTTTTTCTTTTTAATAGCATAAATATGCTCATAGATTCTGTCCCGCAATCGATGGTTGGTTTTACCGACGTAGAAAGCTGGGCATTGTTGATATTGGGCTAGATACACCACTGATCTAGTATTACAATTGTACTTGTCTTTAATGTAAAAGTCTAATTTCTAATAAAAAAGCAGTTTCCAGTGTCTATATGCATACAGAACTTACATGCGTCACACCTATATGTGCCCGCATTGTTCTTAGTTGGTCTATATGGTGTTTCTAGTAGGCTTTTTAAGTTTAAACCTCGCCTAAAGGTAATAATGGGAAACTCCCTTATTCTATTAAACAAATCTTTGTCTATTGACAGGTAATACCAATATTTTCTTACTATTCCTTGAATGTCTGAAGCTGCTGGACTATATGTTAGTATAAAAGAAAGGAAAGCTATTACTAGTGTTTATAACCTGATCTGTCCCCTTAGTGGTCCTGCTTATTTCTTGTATTGTGTACTGTTCATCTAATGTCGTATTACTTATTGATACAACATTTAGATTGTCCAAGATGGGTTTGTACACTGCTATACTTCTCTTCACCTTCACTTCATGAAATATGTTTGATAAGAACCTGTTGGGATAACCTCTGTGTGTGAACATCTCATATAGTTTGTCACATTCTTCACTAAAGTCCTCTTCCTTATTTATCATTCTTGCAGCTCGCACTAATTGTCCATTCACTACTGATTTTTTTCTGGTGGAGGGGGTGCGAGCTAGAAAAATGTAAGAATGAGTTAGAATAGGAACTTTTCCTATAAATTTTTGTGGTGTATCTGCATTCCTGTGTGTTCTTATATAATTCCATGTCCAAGTAGTGGATCTTATGTTTCTGGAAGTTTTTAGTGAACTTCAAAAAGGTCCCTGTGTTGTTAAAAAATTCCACTAAATTATCAGCTGTGGTACTGTTCCCATCAACTAATAGGAAAATATCATCCAAGAACCTTGTGTAAAAAAGTATTTTTTCTTTCCAAGGATTAGTGAATACGAAGTTTGTTTCCCAATATGCCATCACTAAATTAGAGAAGCTTGCCCCACATAGGGACCCCATAGCAGCTCCTATTTTTTGAAGGAACAATCTATTATTGAAGGAAATATAGTTATTTTTCAAAATAATGTCCAATAGTTGCTCTGTCAGTCTAAGATCATTTTCAGTTGCTCCTTTATTCCTCATAAATTCTATGACCCATTCTATACCTAAATCTTGAGGTATAGATGAGTATAAATCGCATACATCGACTGTGAGGAAATTTAAATCTTCTCCGAATGTGAGTGAATTAATTTGCTCTAAAAAGACCAGGAGTCTTTGCAGATCTGTTTTTCTTTGCTCACATATTTTTTAAGTATTAGGTCCACAACCTTTGCACAAGCATATGTGATAGACTGTCTCGCATCTACCAATGCTCTCAATGGTGGGTCAATTATCACTTTGCGAATTTTGGGTACATCAAATACTTGCAGTAATTTGGGAGATAGCATGGTTAAATTGTGTTTTAAATGCACATCTATTAACCCATCAATAAATAAATCATTGATGTACGTTCTAATTCTGTTGTATGCTATAGTTAGCTGGTTTACACTAACTTCTTCGTATGTGTCTTTTTCTAATACTAGTAACATTTTCATAATGTAATGTTCTTTGTACATAACCACTAAGCCTCCTCCTTTATCCGGTTTCATAAACCGGATAGGGAGACTACGGAAAGATGTTAGTAAATATTTTTCCTCCATGGATATGTTTTCATGTTTTACATGTCTTTTGTTGTTTAACAAAGCTTGTCTAAACTCATGTTCACATAGGAACTCAAACATACTTATTACAGGATTAGATGGTGGATAAAATGTGCTAGCAACTTTAAGTTTGTTGCTGCTATATGAAGAGTTCCCCATTAGCACAGTTAGGTTCAACTTACGTACAAACAGTTTAAACTCAATTAACACCTCTGCTAAATTGCACTTGTTTGTAGGAACAAAGGTTAACCCTTTTGCGAACAGTTCAACTAACATTTTATCAATAGAAAATTCAGTATAATTATAAATTCTGAAGTCACCATTAGCATTAAAAAACAAGTTACATGATGGAAATTCAGCTGTTCTTGACACTATCATGAATTCTTATTGTTGCTGTGAGTATTGTAGGTTTTTTGGGGGGGAAATATGGGTTAGGGTTCCATTTGTTCCCCCTCCCCCCTCTGTAGTTTTTTTGTTGTTGTTGCTGCCAATGGTGTTGACTTTGTTGTTGAGGGGGAGCCCCATGTTGGTAAGTCTGACCCCTCCTGTTGTCCACATTCTGTGTATCAATCAGGTCAACACTTGCATTAATGTAATCTTCACTGTTGTTCCTACTCTCTACATAGTTTAAATTAGGTCCAGAACTACAAGGTGTTTGTTGGTCCGTTCTAAAGCCAGATCCCTGTGTAGGTAATTGTTCAGCTCTGTTCCGGGTTAGTGTACCTTGAGAGGTTGGGGGTCTAGGATATGCAGTACCCTCTGCATATGCTTTTAAGTCTCTCTGCAGTTTTTTAAGTTTAGTATTTTTAAGTCTATCCAATTGTTGGGCTATACTGGTGAAAGTACGGTTATAATCGTATTGATAATGGTTAAAAGTCGTATCTACTTTTATGTCCTTTTCCAGGGCTAAGGTTTCAATAGCCAACTTATTAATCATAATTTGGTAGTGTTTGGACATACATCTTAACAAGTCCAAATCTTGGTTGTTAAAAAGTTCTACCAAATCTTTATGGAAATCGGACCCTTCCACAAAGCTTGTTGGATATGAGCAATATCTGAGTCCCTTCGGTACAATTTTTTCTTTCATAGGTTCATAGGTTCATAGGTTCATACTAGGCTATCTGCCCTAGGGCATTTATAAGCCTAGTCAGTAATGTTGGCTTTTTGGCCACCCATTTTAAATTGTGCCTCTGTCTAACAGTGACACAGAAGTGATACCGACAAACCTATGATCTGAGAGTCAATGAGGGACTCCTGCCTAACCTGGACTGGGATTTTCCACAGTGAAGGAAGCCTCTGTTTTATGAATCTGTTGAGGTTTAAGTCTCTCGAAAGTGTGCTCGATGGGGGATTTTTTTTTTTTGAGGCAGTCCTTAATTCCGGGTTGGTGGGCCTTATCGTCAGGCACAGGTCCAGGCTCTGAGGTACATCCCAAAAGGGGCATTGTACGATTTTATGGGCCTGATGAGGGATGAGTAAGGGGCGATGACCTCCCCTATCTAGATGTGAATCCCTTCATGATTAGGTGGGCTATATAAAAATATTTTCTAACTTTCTTGCCACGTGGGTTGTCAAAAATTGCTACTTTATCAACTAATGGATTACCACCTATGTGGTCATTTGTGGGCACTTTGTTTTTGCCACAGGGGATGACTATACACTTTTTGGCATTTAGCTTGAGGCCATGGCTCTGGCACCAGTTGTCTGTTATTATGAGGCTTTTTTGGAGGATGCCAGTCCTTCCGTGTTGGGCCTGTACTCCGAAGAAATATATATACCAAAGGAGGTCCCAGGACTGGACTGAAGGGGATGCCACTTGTAACTGGTTTGGAGTCTGACATGGCTCCCAGCAATTAACCATTGTGGGTTTCTGTCTTGAGCCAGTTTGGGACCACTGTTGCTGTACACCACACTCTTTAGGTACACCTGTAGTATAGGCTGAGGGCTGAATTAGTTTTTATGTTTGGTTTTACTCTTTTGATTATCTTTAGTGTCCTGTGCAATTTTTCTCTCTAAGCTGGCCTTTGATGATTTTATGAGTGTCCTTTTTTGCCACACTGATGGATCAGAGATGCCTTGCTTTTTTTTTTTTATCATGTAGTAGCTTCCTCTTCTGTTGTATAGTTTGTTTATGGTTGGGGTCCACAGACAGGTCGTGCCTGCCTTTGGAGGAATGCATTTATAAAGTTCTTCGGCTGGGAGCGTGTTATTTTAACACAGGGGGGGGGAAGGATTCCACTCGGTTTGAGGTTGTGAGGTATGAAATTTGAGTTTTCCCAATCTATGTTTGGGTAGTTGAAGTCGCCCAATATAATGGTGTGTTAGGAGAGATCTTCATATTTTCCAGGCAGTGTTCTCAGGAAGTGTGGGGGGGTGGGGGTGGTTGGGTGGGTGGTCTGTAGCAGGGCACATAAACACCCTTTTTTTTACCCACTGTTAGTTGCACATGGATAGTCTCTCCGCCTTTGGTGCTAACCCAGAGGTGTGTGTATCTTTGATGAATATCCCCTCCTTTGTGGTTTGGTCCAAGTTTCAAATAAAAGCATGGTATGAGGTATAACCTGGTAGTTGGGGTGGGGTGCAGCTCTGGAGTCCTGAACTACTTTCTGTTAATCGATGTTCTCCATGCTAAGAATTCTTGGTGGAGAGGGCTAGATGCTACTAGGGGAGGTCAGGGTCATACCTCAGCCGCCTACTCAGAGCTCTCCTCTTTCTATATGAGGTCAGGAAATGCGTCTCAGGTCTCAGGTCATGTTATGTGGCTGATCCTAGCTAGACAGGCTGCCTACTCTGACCTCTTCCTTCTCCTTCAGCAGCCTGAGTGGCGAATGTGACTGTTCGCACACTGGCTTTTGTGAGATATGTGTTGCGCACTTGTTTTGTTTTGGGATTTGCTTTACTATGCGCGGTCTGCTTACCCTCTGCTGCTTGCTTAGGGCTTTATTTATTTAGTATGTTTTGTGTGGTGGTTTCCTTTCCTCTCCCTGGGTTTAGTGCCAGCACTGAGAGGAGAGAGCTTAGCCTCGGGCTATATGGTTGCATCTCTCTCACACGATGAGTTGGAATTTGTTGGGAGAGGAGGAGGTTGTTCGTGTTATGAGTTGATTGATTTGCCTTTCCCCATATTCATTCACCAGGACCACCGGAGAGGAGAGTGACTGACCTGACTGACCTTTGGACGATATAGAATAATATTTCCTTTATAATTTGAAAACAAGGGCCAATGGGGACGGGGTGTATTGCTTTTTTTTTTTGCTGCTGGCTTATAGAACGACAAACAGTAACTTTCTTCAAGTGAAGCAAGGAAATAAGTACAGTAAGCAATGCAGATATCACTAGGGATCCACAGAAGCACGTTTTAGGTGGAATTAGCGTTCCAGGGAAATAACAAGCATACAAACAAAGCTAGATTCAGCAGGCCTGGATCTAGTCTATGCTACAGCAAATAAGGTGTACCAATTTCAGTAAGATACAGTTCAAATATTATGGCACTATAAACCTATAACCAGAAATTCCCAACTCAGAAGGGCAGAGTCCAGCCTCTCCTCCCACAAGAGTGCAGACCACGAACCTTCTTAATGTAAAATAATTGGCCTGAAGCCCAAGTGCTTAAACCAGAGCTAATACACTTTAAGAATAACAGACACTGAGCTCTCAATCAGCAGTTCCCAACTTAGAAGGATGAAAGCTACCTGTCCTGCCACCACAGTGCATGCCACAAACCTTCCTAATGTAGAACAACTGGTCTGAATCCCAAGTGCTTAATCCAAAACTTAGAATGATAGCTACACTTTAACCAAGTTACTACCAAGCAGTAATAAATACAACTGAATACTTTAAATAATGCCTGGATTAGTGCTCAAGTTATACAAACAAAACTAGATTCAGCAGGCCTGGATCTAGTCTATGCTACAGCAAACAAGGTGTACCAATTTCAGTAAGATCAAATTCAGATATGCATGCACTATAAGCCTTCAACCAGAAATTCCCAGCTCAGAAGGGCAGAGTCCAGCCTCTCCTCCCACAAGAGTGCAGACCACGAAACCCTCTTAATGTAAAATAACTGGCCTGAAAGCCCAAGTGCTTAAACCAGAATTAATATACTTTTAGAATAACAGACACTGAGCCCTCAATCAGCAGTTCCCAACTTGGGATGTAAGCTACCTGTTCTGCCACTACAGTGCAGACCACAAACCCTCTCAATGTAAAACAACTGGTCTGAAGCCCAAGTGTTTAAAAGGCTTAGAATGAGTTACACCAAGCAGTAATAAATACAATTGAGAACGTTTAAGATGACGCAAAAGCAAAATAAAGTAGGAAGAAACACGAGTACAATAAAAGCAGATTATTTTTTTTTTTTTTTTCCAGAAAAGTAGCAAAAGCAGTAGTAAATACAATTCTCATGCAGTGCAAGCTGGCACACTTGAATATGTAGCAATATTAGTCCACACACAGTTTGAAAAAATGTAATTAAATTAAAAAGGACTAAAAGCAAGTGCAGAAAGGGTTTATTAGGTAGAATGCGGTAAAGAGATGTCCTGGGGGAGTGTCTTACTTTGATACATTTATTAAAATAGTTCAGTTCTAGCTGTAATTTTTTGATCTTTAAAAGTTTACTATCAAACAACTTTAACTTTTCAGTAATATTAACATTCTCCTGGTTAAGCGTGTCAATATTGTTACTTGCCTGTTGATTTTCTAAATTCAGTTTGTCGCTCAACTATAATGTCATATGGTACAGTTAGTCCTGGTATGGTAGTATCATTGTTGTTAACTGTTGTCCGGCTCTCACTTGTACCATTCTGTTCTACAATTATATATGTATATATGTGTGTGTGTGTGTGTGTGTGTGTGTGTGTGTGTGTGTGTGTGTGTGTGTGTGTGTGTGTGTGTGGTTAGAAGAGCATTAGTCTATGTCCCAATGTCCTCACTCAAGTATCATTCAGAACAAAATTTTACAGTGGCACATGAATACACAGCAATTTCATACAACCCTCCCAACATCCTCTTCTCAACATACACTGATGGTGACATCCTCTATGACGTGTAGTCTGACACTTTTAAAGTCAGACATGTGCCGTGGTGCTAGCATTAAGTGCTGTGTTCTCCACCTTGTGAAACTATTTAGGTATGTACGTGTTCTAATATCACAGCAGTAAACTTGTGTGTGTGTGTGTGTGTGTGTGTGTGTGTGTGTGTGTGTGTGTGTGTGTGTGTGTGTGTGTGTGTGTGTGTGCTCAGTCAACTATCATTCAAGAGACAACACAGCTATTTGAGACACTCCTACCAATATTTTCTACTCACTATACACTGATGATGTCATCCACTATAAAGTACAATCTGACACTGAAAGTCAGATTTGTGCTGTGGTGCAAGCATTAAATATGGTGTTCTCCAGCTTGTGGAACTATGTAGGTAGGTGTGCTAATCTCACAGCAGTCAATGTGTGGGTGTCTGTGTGTGTGTGTGTGTGTGTGTGTGTGTGTGTGTGTGTGTGTGTGTGTGTGTGTGTGTGTGTGTGTGTGTGTGTGTGTTCAGACAGGGGACAGTTTTAGAGCAGCATGTGAGTACAAAGCTATGTGAGACACCCCTACCAACATAATTTACTAACCATCCACTGATGCTGTCATCTGCTATACACTGATGCTGTCATCTGCTATAAAGTATACTCTGACAGTGTGAAAGTCAGACTTGTGCCTTGGCACTAGCATGTCATGTGTTCTCTAGCTTGTGGAACTAGGTAGGTAGGTGTTCTAAATCTCACAGCAGTCAACGTTAGTGTGTGTGTGTTTTCAGTCAACTATCAGTCTAAGACAATTTTAGAAAAGCATGTGAGTTCACAGCTATGTCAGACACTCCTCTAAACATCTTCTTGACATACAATGAAGATGTGAACCTCTATAGAATGCATTCTGACAGTATTACAATCAGATGTCTGTGTTTGCATGAGCATTAACTACTGTATTTTCTAGCTCATGTATCTAGATAGACACGGGTCCTAATCTCACATTTGACAACTTTTGTGTGTGTTCATTCAAATATTAGTGTGGAGACAATTTTACACACAGATGTGATTCCACATCTCTGTCAGACACTCCTCTCAAAATCTTCTTCTCAGCATAAAAGTGATGCTGTCTGTGACACTGCCAACCCAGCTATCTGAACATTTGTAAATAATTCTATATCATTTGTAAATATTGATATGATTTAAACAGAACTGTATGTTATGTACTGAGCTTCAAGATTGTAACCACAGCATACCCTGCTGGAACATAGAAGATTAACTTACAAAACTTCAAGAAAATAAGTTGAAATTAAGTGCTATACAATGTGCTATAAAAGTTAATTAATGCAGCAAGGATACAGAATTTCAAGAGCTAGAAATTTCTTTATTGGCTTGGAGAAAAGTAATTACTAAGTTTAAAATGTAAATTGTTTTATTGCTATATGACTTCCTAGCAGCTGCACAGTTCTGAAAGATATGTATTTTTCACAGAGAGATGCTAAAAATGCTTGTACTTTCTGACAATGGAAGTAGCTTGGGAACTAAAATCAGGTGACAAAAAGTGATGTTATCCAAGCTAACTCAGCAGTAATATTTGATATTGGTTTAAGAACTTTTTCAGATAGAGACTGTGTGCATTTTGTATCTTATCTTGGATCTAGCAAGAACATCCACTCATCTGTATTTGCCTTGCTAATAATAAATAACTAGGGTACAGTGATTTCTCTTAGATGTAGATAGGAATATAGTAAAGCTGAATTTAGATGTTTTCTGTGTTTATTTGAGGCTGTCCTGCAATGTTGCTTTAAAACATTTCCTGTGATTTTGAACTCTGAAGTGACTGTGTTTGTTATTGAGTACTATCTTGTTCTTTTATTATTCATTATAAAATATATTTAAACCTATCTTTGTGGCTGGTTTGTTTAGAGATAATTAAGATGTTAGAGTACTTGCATATGTATTTGGTGACACTGTATAGGCCACTTCAATAGCCTTGCTCTTGATCACACTGACCATTTGGATAATAGTAACATTACACAGTAGGGTTGGTCACCCTTTGTAAAGGCCTTAAGTAACTGATAAGTAGGGGTTGGTGGCAGTAATAACTACCTTATAGTCTGGGCAGAAGGGGGGCATAGCTAGTAAACTTGTGCCAGCCTTCTCCAGGGGTGTGTGTGTGTGTTTGTTTATAAATAAAATCGCAATGTGTGTGTGTGTGTGTGTCAGTTACTTGGGCAGGGATACGAAGCACTGGTTGGACAAAGAGGGTGCTGGAGGTCTTGGCTTGATCCCTCAGCTGAACTCTTAACCCTATAGCTGTGGCAGTGGGGAATCTTATTAGGGATCTGGAGAAAGAGGGAGAAACCAGCCCCAGACTGACTGTGATCTCTGTGTGTTCTTAAGGGAAAGTGTACTTTACCATGTGTGAACTTGTCATCCTCACATTCTGTACATCCCTCACTGTTGTCAGTGGTGAGGACTGAGGCTCATTGATTTCTGGGCCAGTACAGGGGCATCACATATTAATTGGTTAGCAGTGGTGGGATATCCACATCACATATTAATTGGTTGGCGGTGGTGAGTTAGCCAAATTACATATTAATTGTCTTGTAGTGGTGTGGATATTGAATTCCTGTAGCCTGTGTACAGTGGTCACTGAAGGTGTTTGTACTCTCAACCAGCCACACAGTGAATATTCAGAGTTCATATCACAATTGTTTTATTTTTTTGTTAGCTTTGTTAGGGAGAGAAGGCAAGTATGTCAGCAGAGGAGTATGCCAAGCTGACAAGGAGCCAGTTGGCTGAGATGTGCCAGGCTAAAGGACTGATGCCAACCTGACTAAGGCAGACATGATTGCAGCTTTAGTCACAGCTGCATCACTGAATAGCAGCTAGGCGGACAATCATACTGGGCATTGAGATGTACAACTCTCAGAAAATGGACAGCTCAAACTTTCCACAGAGGACTTAAAAATCCATCTGGAGTTAAAGAGACTTTAGCTGGAGACCAAGCATTTGGAAATAGAGGCAGCAGAGAGACTGAGACATCTGGAGGCTGAGGAAAATGAGAAACTGCAATGTCTAGAGTCTGAAGAAAATGAGAAACTGCGACACCTGGAAGCTGAGGGAAGGAGAGGCAGAGGCAACATGAAAAGGAGATGCTGACTCTTTGCCAGAGTCATGGAGGTAATGGGGAAGGGAGTAACTGAACCCCAGAAGCAACAAAGGTCAGTACATTTCTTCCACAATTTACAGAGGGGGATAAATTTGTTAGTTTCATTCATATGTTTGAGAGGGTATGTAAAAGTATAATGTTGACCAAGGGCTCTGGATATGGTTCCTGACGCCCTTACTCCATGGTAAAACTGTAACTTTAATTTCTAAACCATCTGATACTGATTGTTTAACGTATAATGTTGTAAAGAATTGTTTGCTAGAATGTTTTAAGTTAACACCTGAAGCTTATAGGAAAAGGTTTTGTGAGCATAGATGCAAGGCAGATGAAAGTCTGTGTGACTACGTTATTGAACTAAGCACTTATTTTCATAGATGGGTGAGTGGATGTCAGGTCACCACTTTTGAAGGGCTGGCAGACCTTTTGGTGAGGGAACAAGCCCTTAGCACTTTGCCCGAGGACATGAAAATCTGGTTAGTGGATAGACGCACTACTGCAGATGAGTTTGGGAAGAAGGGAATCCTATACCTAGCAAGCAGAGCATCACTGCCCAGGAAAGGGACACCCAGTGCTGCTCATGAGTCTAAGGGAATACATGGTCAGCAGCCCAGACTGCCCCAACAGCATCAGCCAGTAGCAGGGGAACCCACTAGTCCAGGTACATGTCCAGGACCAAGGGTTAAATGTTTTGAATGCAACTAGTGGGACCATGTAGCATATAGATGTCTAAGGAGGCAGGGTGGGAAATAAAAGGTGGGAGAGCCAGTGAGTGGGAATGACAAAATGCTAACAGTAGGTTGTCTCAAGACAACAAGGGTACCAAACTACCACAAGAGGTTATATCATATCTTAGTAAATAGGAAAGAGGCCATGACTAAGAGAGACACAGCCTCTGACCTAACCATTGTGAAGCCTGGAGTGGTTACAGAGGAGCGCTATTTGCTTGGGCAAACTACTCCAGTCAGAGCTTTAGGAGGGACCCCATTCCAAATACCTTTGGCTAGGGTTCACTTTGACTGGGAGGGTGGAAAAGGAAGCCAGCAAGTAGGTGTGATTGAGGATATCCCTGCAGATGTCCTGATAGGGAATGATTCTGATAATGCACTACCATGTATATATGCAGTTACATGCAGTCATGCTTGGAGACAAGCATGTGGGTCTGGTATCCTGGTGGAGACCCAGACAGATAGCACACTTGTAGCCAGGACTGGTGAGGTGGTTACTTCAGGGAGGGAGCTAACCTGTAGCAGTGAGACTGAAGGTAAGCCACAGTTGCTTGTGGGTACTGATGTTCCCTTGGACAGATTGACTGCAAAGGCAGCAATGAGTAGTAGTAGTAGTAACCAGGCTGACAGTGAGGCACCACTGTCAGAGGATGTCAAGCGTCCTGTGGAAGGAGAGCTGGGAAAGGTTACAAAGAGAGAACTGAGACAGGCTCAGCTCTAAGACCCTACATTAGAAGGCCTGAGGGAGGTAGCTAGTGAGGCACCTGATTCTCAAGGGAAGGGGGGATCTGTATACTGGGACAAAGGGTTACTGTATAGAAAGTGGACCCATGAGGGAGGGCTAGAGGGTGAGAGAATACAGCAGTTGGTAGTGTCCAGAGCCTAGCATTGGGCACTTCTAGCCATAGCCCATGATATTCCGTTTGCAGGTCATATGGGCATAAAACATACAAAGAAGCATATTATGCACACCTTTAATTGGCCTGGGATTTACAGAGAAGTAACAGGGTGCTGCAGGACCTGTGAGCAGTGAAAAAGATAGGCAAGGTAGGAGACAAGGTGAAAGCTCCTTTGATGCCTTTGCCTGTGATTAAGGAGCCATTTCAGAGGGTAGTTATGGATATTGTGGGGCCTCAAAATACCCCAAGTTCCACACAGGAAAAGTATATCCTAGTGGCAGTGGATCTGTCCTCCATTGAGGCAGAAAAGGTGGCAAATGCTTTGTTAGAGATTTTCAGCAGGGTAGGTTTTCCAAAAGAAATACTGACTGACAGAGGCGCCAATTTCATGTCAGACCTGCTGGCTTATCTTTGGAAGTACTGTGGGGTGAAGCACCTACAGATCACTCCCTACCATCCCCAGATTAATGGTCTTGAGAGGTTAAACTCTACACTCAAGACAATGCTACAGGCATTTGCAGACCAGTTTAAGAGGGAGTGGGACAATATTTGCCCTATCTGTTGTTTGCTTACAGAGAGGTGCCCCAGGAATCCACAGGTTTTTCAACCTTTGAGTTGTATGGGCATAGGGTGAGGATCTCTAGATTTGATTCAAGGTGAGTGGGAAGGTCAGTGTGAATCCTACAAAGAGTCTGCTGTGCCATATGTCCTGCCCTTAGGCCAGTGATCATGGAGCTCATGGGCTTGGTCCAGGAGAACCTGGCAGAAGCCCAACAGCAGAAAAAGGTCTGGTATGACAGGAATGCTCAAGCTACAGAGTATGATGTAGGGCAGCAGGTAATGGTTCTCATTCCTGTCAAATGCAGTAAGCTGCAGGCAGCTTGGGAGGGACCCTACAAGGAGGTAATGAAGGTCAGTGATGTTAACTACATGGTAGAACTGCTAGGCAGGATGTAGGGGCACAAATTGTACCATGTTAACATGATGAAGCCTTGCTGTGATAGGGAGACCCTTGTTTTGAGTATTTGCAGTGGATAGCAGGAGGAGTTTGAGGGGGATCTGGTGACTGATCTCATCCGTGAGGCTTGGCCTGACACCTCAGTGGATGGGGTAGCAATGTCTCAGCAGCTATCCCTTACCCAGGTTTGAGAAGAGTGTTACAAGAGTTTGGGGGCATGTTCACTGGGAAATCAGGGTGCACCCACCTGGTGCAGCACCATGTGGATACAGGACCCCAAAGGCCTATTAAGCAGGCCCTTTATAGGGTGCCTGAGAGAATTAAACAGACTCTGAGGGAGGAGATACAGGAAATGTTGGACCTAGGGTTAATTCAGGAGTCCAGCAGTCTCTTAGCCTCCCCGGAGGTGCTGGTGGACTACAGGAAATTAAATAGTCACACAGCTAAATATCTTACCACCATTGATCTTACCAAGAGTTAATGGCAGGTGCCCTTGACTCCCAGTGCTAGACAGAGGTCAGCCTTTGTGACTCCGTTTGGCTTGTATGAGTTCATGAAGATGCCCTTTGGGATGAAAAATGCCCCAGCAACTTTCCAGAGGCTGGTAGATTGTATCCTAACAGGAGCAGGAGATTTTGTCCTTGCTTACCTAGATGATATTGCCATCTACAGTCATTCATGGCAAGAGCATCTTCAGCATGTCAGGGAGTTGGGGGGAGACTAAAGAGGGCAGAGTTGACCATTAAGCCCAGCAAATGTCAGTTGGGTAAGACAGAGGTCTCCTACCTGGGACACAGAGTGGGGAGTGGTAAGATCAGACCAGAAACTGCCAAAGTGGAAGCCATTCAGGCATGGTTTGCCCCTGTTACCCAAAAGTAGGTGAGGGCATTCTTAGGGACAGCAGGGTACTACAGAAAGTTTGTCCCCAGTTATAGTACCATAGCTGCTCCCCTCACAGACCTGACAAGGAAAAAAACAGGCCAGATAAGGTAGTGTGGACCCCAGCATGTGAGCAGGCATTCCAGAAGCTTAAAAGAATTTTGGGAGGACCCCATGTGTTAGCCAGTCCAGATTACAACAAAGAATTTGCTGTGCAGGTGGATGCTTCAAACCATAGGGTGGGGGCTGTACTTAGCCAGGTTTCCTCAGAAGGAGAAGATTACCCAGTGGTATATCTCAGTCATAGGCTCCAACCCAGGGAGGAAAGTTATGCAGCTGTAGAAAAGGAATGCCTAGCCATAGTGTGGGCACTGCAGAAACTTCAGCCATATCTGTATGAAAGGAAATTCACTGTAGTTACAGACCACAATCCCTTTACATGGCTACATCAAGCCAGCCAGCAAAATGCCAAGTGACTAAGGTGGAGCCTAGGGTTGCAAGCATATGATATGGCAGTGCAGCACTGCAGTGGGGTTAGCAATGCCAATGCAGATGGGCTCTCAAGATATGGAATGGAGTAACGTATGTCCAGATAGACCCAACCCTCTCAAGCAACACTTCTCAAGGGTCACTTGAAAAACTAGCTTGAGTTTTTGGAGAGGGGAGAAATGTGACACTGCCAGCCCAGCTCTCTGAAATTTTGTAAATAATTCTATGTCATTTGTGAATATTGATATGATGTATAAAGAACTGTATGTTATGTACTGAGCTTCAAGTGTAGCCACAGCATACCCTGCTGTAACATAGAAGATTAGATTACAAAACTTTAAGAAAATAAGCTAAAATTAAGTGCTTTACGATGTGCTATAAAAGTTGGTTAATACAGCATGGAGACAGGATGTCTAGAGCTAGAAGTTTTTTCTATTGTCTTGAAGTTTAAAATGTAAAGTGTTTTTTTGCTATATGATTTCCTAGCAGCTGCACAGTTCTGAAAGATATGTATTTTTCACAGAGGGATGCTAAAAATACTTGTACTTTTTAGCAATGTGGGTAGCTTGGGAACTAAAGTCAGGTGACAAAAAGTGATGTCATCCAAGCTAACCCAGCAGTAATATCTGATACCAATTTAAGAACTCTATCTTTGAGAGACTGTGTACATTTTGTATCTTGTCTTGGATCTACCAAGAACATCCACTTATCTGCATTTGCCTTGCTAATAGTAAGTAACTAGGGCACAGTGATTTCTCTTAAATATAGATAGGAATCTAGTAAAGATTAGTTTAGATGTTTTCTGAATTTATTTGAGACTGTCCTGCAATGTTGTTTTAAAATATTTCCTGTGATGCTGAACTCTAAAGTTACTTTGTTTGTTATTGTGTATTGTCGTGTTCTTTTATTATTTATTCTTAATTATATTTAAACTTATCTTTGTGGCTGGTTTGTTTCGAGATATTTAAGCTGTTAGAGTACTTGCATGTGTATTTGGTGACACTGTATAGGCCACTCCAATAGCCTTGCTTTTGGTCACACTTACAATTTGGATAATAGTAACATTACACAGTAGGATTGGTCACCCTTTGTAAGGGCCTTAAGTAACTGATAAGTAGGGGTTGTTGGCAGTGATAACTACCTTATAGTCTGGGCAGAAGCGGGCTTTGCTAGTAAACCTGTGCCAGCCTTCTCCAGGTGCGTGTGTGTTTGTATATAAATCAAATCTCAAAGTGTGTGTCTGTGTCAGCTACTTGGACAGGGACTTGAAGAACTGGTTGGACAGAGAGAGTGCTGGAGGTCTTGGCTTGACCCCTCAGCTAAGATCATAACCCTATATCTGTGCCAGTGGGGAGTTTTTTAGGGGATCTGGAGAAAGAGGGGAAAACAGCCCCAGACTGACTGTGATCTTTGTGTAATCTTAAGGGAAATTGTACTTTACTGTGTGTGTACTTGTCATCCTCCCATTGTGTACATCCCTCACTGTTGCCAGTGGTGAGGATTGAAGCTCCTTAATTACTGGGCAAGTGCAGGGGAATTATAGTGTCATCCTCTATAAAGTGCACTGTGGCATTGTTAAAGTCAGACATCTGTGGTAGTACTAGTCTTACACTGCATGGAATCCAGCTTGTATACCTACACACCTCAGTCAACTGCTGCTTGTGTGTGTGTGTGTGTGTGTGTGTGTGTGTGTGTGTGTGTGTGTGTGTGTGTGTGTGTGTGTGTGTGTGTGTGTGTGTGTGTGTGTGGGGCTGGTGTTATATTACAGTGATATGATCGTTTGAATATCATTTCATTTTAATCCCACTCGGTAGAACCTTTAACATAGCCCCATAAATCCAACATCCCCTTTTTCCCTCTGTCCACTTAAAATCCTTTCTGCAGAACACTGTTGGATGTCATCATCTCAAAGATGCATAAACACATTGTAGTGCAAAGCCCTTCCATGACCTTATCCAAGCCATCTTCAGACCATTGGATGTGTCATTGCTAATTCTGTCATAAGGTATTTGCACATGTCACATATGGACAGAGGCACTGTGTAGTACAATCAAACACATGCAAACATATGCCCATACGGGTCTATATTATATCATCGAATGCTTAAAAAGTGAATGATGAATAATCAACCCCATGTAAGCGGAAGCTTACAACCTTGAAAGCTCAGAACAGCGATTTTTTTTCCAAGGGAAAAAAAATCGCTGTTCCAAAAAAAAAAAAAAAAAAAAAAAATTAAAAGAATACATAAAGTGGGGGGGGGGCTTCACCCCCCACACCCACCTACTTAAATATACCAACTCTGAGATCCCACTACAGTGCTGAAAATGGCAAAGTAATGGAAATGGCCAAGTGAATTCTTTCCCTGGGAAGGAATTCGCTTAAAAGCTGCTTCGCTATTTTGTCTTTTCATTGTTTTAAGTTCATCCAAGAGGGATTTGATAGAATGCGTCTTCGGTCATCTAATAGGAACCCGCCCATACCAGTACTATCTTCCATTGTATACATATAGTGATTTTGGTTTAAATGGTGTTAATAATGGCTAGGATTTTAAGTTATATTGGCCATTAGCCTAGTAATGTCATATGACACTATAAATATTTCACATGTCAATGTTGCTGTCATCCACATGCTACTTTCAGGTATGGATGTACGGTAGGCAGCCCTACAACAGTGCATTTCAGTCTGTGATTTGAGGTAATGTACTGATGGCTGCTGCTGCCATTTGATGACATGTTCCTTCCATAACAACTTTAGTAATATGCGTTATGAAGACTGTTGACATGGGATGATGCTATGTTATGTATATTTTATGGCATGTTCTTGTAATGGAGTATATCAACATTGTGTCATTTAACCATCACAGTGACAATTGTGTTATGGCACAGGTGTGCATGTGTATACCTACCATCATAGGTTTAGTGGTTCATAGGTTCATAGGTAGGTACTAGGCTATTGACCCAAGGGCCTAAGTAAGCATAGCCAACAAGGTTCTCTGGCTTATGCCACCCAAGAAAGTTAATTTCCTGTGCCCCTGTTGAGCAGAGCCACAGAAGTGATCCCCGGGGTGTATTTCCTCTTTCCCATACACTCATCAAGATTTTTCTTGAAGAGTGCTAATGAGGAACTTTGCTTGACATAGATGGATAGATTGTTCCAGAGTACATAGGTTCATGGAATGCTATGTGACATACAGCAATATTGCATTATACTGATTACATGGGCACATACACCTTATTTCATCCACATGTTGTAATGTTATATACACAAACATATAACAAGTTCAGATTGACTTGCAACCTTGGGAAATTAATTGTATGCACAATTGTGTTGCTGTTCACAAGGATTATTCACGAGTTCCCCAGCAGCACTGTGCAACTTTAGTATTTGTGTCATTAACTGTTCTGCATGAACCATATCCGCCTCATTTGTAATGTGTCCATATGTGGTATCAGGGCCCTCACACACATCTTTCCAATGATAAACTTATAGGTATATGATGTGAAATTCATGTAATGATGTGAAATAAGTAGAGTTTTACAACTGTTAACAGTTCTAATGTGTGGCATGTGATGCATACCCATTGTTCTATTTGGAGGTGTTGTCACAAATAATATTTTAACCAAGTATGAAATTTTAAGGGGAATACGCAGCTATGCACAGAGATGATTGAGGATGACACCACACATATTCAACCGGAGGCAACAGACAACCTGCTAGCTGACAGATTTTGATCAGACTCCACCCCTGTCCCCACTGGTCATCACTCCAAAGTATACATGCAAACATTATTCAGCTTATTTTTTCAAGGGAACAGCTCATCTGTATGCTCTCTGAGGCTAAAAACATGGCATCAGTTGGCCTTGACAACATCAAAGGTTGCCTTTTCAATAACTTAAAACTTGACCTAGCAGTCCCAGTTGGATCCCTACTTAACTACAGCCTCCAGACATGCCATGTTCTGGAAGAATGGTGGACAGCAACAGTCATTCGTCTGAACAAGTGTGGACCATCACCCACTGCAGGGAATTATAGACACATAAGCCTGACTAGCCTCATCTGTAAGGCAATGGAAAGAATCATTGTGGTCCTTATCAACAAGAACAATGGTAATCTTCCAACTGTGTACCAATCCCATTTTTGATTCATTAAGGCTAAATCATGTCTGTTAAATCTGGGTGACTTCTTGAAGAAGGTCGGCAAGGCTATGGATGAAGAAAAGACTGTGCATCCCACCTACCTAGACCTGGCCAAGGCATTTTACACAATTATACACTCTGGTTTTACAAAGAAAATGTCTCAACTGGCATAAACCCCTATGCCACCAAGTGGTTAACCAAATGGCTCACCAGTGGGACACATACTGTCAAATTGTGTGAATTCACCTCTAGCAAGAGGTCAGTGACCAGGGCAGTGCCACAGGATTCTGTACAAGGCCCCTTCCTGTTCAGTATTTAATTCCCAGAAGTCAAGACAAACTTAGACAGCTACTGTCTGACCAACTCTTTGGATGACTGCAAATTATGCACAATCCTTGAGAAGGCTGAGAGCAGGTGTTTTGGAATGTGGCCCCCTGTGCAAGGGTCTACACCAAAGTAAGTGACTTATATTGAGAGCAAGTCCTTCGTAATCAGGGCAGATATACACTGAGAACAACTCTTTAGGAATCTGGCCCAAAAAGGCTACAACTATTTTCTTTTATATCACATTTCATTTTAATGTTTACAGTAACGAAGAAGGAGATCTGAATTCAGAATCTGTAAGTCACAAGCATTAATTGCATTACTCCACCATCATTAGGAGGATCTTTCACCTTTTCAGGAAGAATCCTTTAACTAATTTTTCAAACAGCTAACACTTGAACAGTATCAGCAAGTAATTTCTCCAACTTATTCTCGTGTTCCTGCTAGGTGAATGCTTGCTTTCCTAATGACAGATTCCAGATTTTCAGTGAAAGAAAACCATGTTTTCCTATTTGTAATAGGGTTATTTACTCATGATGAGGCTTTGAGTAAAACCACTTTGTGTTTATTCATGTTTGATTTACTATACTGGATTAAATAAAGTGTTATTTGTTTTATGTCTGCACTGCTGCTGGGCATTTGTTATAATTTAACAATACTTTTTTTGCAGTTTGCAGACCTTAGTTATTACCTGAGTACTTTTGATATGTTGACATTTAACTGACATTTTTCTATTATGTGAACTGTCTGCCATTCCCTTGCCTTTTTAACTGCCATTTTTTTCTAGTATGTGAATTGTCTGATGTTTCTCTGCCTTTTTAACTGACATTTTTCTAGTATGTGACCTGTCTGGCATTCCCCAATGTTTTTATTATTAAACTGTATACTTTTGTTAAACCTTTTCATGTGCCCAATATAATAGCAACTTCTTTTGTTATTTTATTTTTGAGCCTTAGAATGAACTACAGGATATTTACCTAGCATGCAGTGTATTCTTCTTTCATCTACCTTTTGTTGACTAGGTAGACATGTATCATATAAGAGCTCTGTTTTCAGATACCACAAACAATGAAAAGTTTGAAAGCAGCAGAACCGCAATCATTTTTTTCAGAATAGAAAGAAAGAAAAAAGTACAACCTTTGTTTTCATTTCTTTTATGATTATGTATTTTGTAGAGCTTGCATTTTAAATAATTTGATAATTTGTTTCCAATTACTTTATTGTTCCTTTTCAATGTATATATATATATATATATATATATATATATATATATTTATATATATATATATATAAAATACACACACACACACACACACACACACACACACACACACACACATATATATTTATATATGTGTGTGTGTGTATATATATATATATATATATATATGTGTGTGTGTGTGTGTGTGTGTACTTATCTATGCTTTATAATGTCAAATATGAAATGCAAACTTCATTTGCAATAGGCATCAGACAGAATTGCTCAATTTAAGCTTATGACTTACAGTTTTTCTCATACGTACTAGTGATAGTAGCTGCTTGTATATCTAGGTGGTTTCTGCTATTACACTATTTGAGAAACTTCATTATTATGCTGCTGGTCAGTAAAAGGAAGAAATACTGATGTAACAGTGTGCAAAAGGTTTTCCTTGTATCCTTGACTAACACTGAGATGTGCAGTTTCAGCTGGCGCAATCTCTGACTGGCATTAACATGCACTCCCACTGGTATAATGAATGAATTCTGTAGACTGACAGAGAGTTGCATTTTTTGGCACACAATGCCATTTTTTTTTAAATTTTAGTCACACAGAAGTGGAAGTCACATCTCTCAACTTGTAAGTGCAAAATGTCTGGACAAAGCCAAAAATAATGGGGGGAAGGTTCAAAATCAGGGACAGATTTTACATATTGCTCTTATACACTTAGAAAAATGTTAGAATAATAAATTTTGCATTAGTACGCATTTTATGAAGGATGTGAATACTGAAACTCAAATGTATGTTATTATTTAGTGACTTCAATCCTCAATGATTTGTCTGAAAACCATAAATTATATGAGGGTCAGATAGAAAATATGAATCAAAAATCTGGACATTCAGCAAAATTATGCACAGTAGACAGCTATGGAGGAAGTATGCTTATTTATAAACTTATATAAAAAAGAAAATATATGATTTTACATTTCCTATGCCCCACCTAAATTACTTTTAGAAAATTATAGTTGCCCATTTACATGACAATTAGAATGAATTGCTCATGCTTTGGGATGGATATCAACATCATTTAACTACAATAGCAAACTGTAATTTTTCTTAATACTTTTTGTCAGGTGGGCTGGTGCCCCACTTAGCCCCTTCTTATCTAGATCTAAAATAAGGGATTAAGGGAAGCACTAGTTCCTCCTGACAAGCAGAATTAATGGAAATACAATTTGCAGGCACGCATTGCAATATGAACATGTTTGGTTCATAGGTTCAAGGGTACTTACTAGGTTATTGATTTGTGAGGATCTCTAAACTTACATTCCCATGGTAGACAAGAATATTTTGGGACATTTACATGCTGCCCCTATCCATAAGGGACAAGGGTGCTAAACCAGGGGTGAATTTCTTGTTACCAATCATTCATCCACATTACTTTAGAATAGTGTAAGAGAAGTACTTTGCTTACATGGAGTGGAAGACGGTTCCATAGAAGATTTTTTGTGGCACATACCTATCCCTCCAACATGTTCTATTTATGTTGCAGAAGAGATTGAGATCCCTGGGAGGGTATTAATGCCACCACTGGACTCATGAATATGTAATAATTCTGACAGAATGTTATCTGTTGAGGGCCTGTAAGTTGGCTTGATAGGCTACCTAGTGCTTACCACTCCCACTGATAAGCTAGAAGACTTCTCTCCAACACAGAAAGGCTTTGGGGGCTCAGAAGCTTACAAACAGTCCTGGTTATAGCAAATTTGTATCTGAACTAGGCTAGTTACAGGACAGGCAGGAAACAAGCTTAGACATTTTTTTGGAAATTGGAAAGGGAGAAAGGAAAACAGAAGATAATTCAAAATAAAGGGCCTAAGTGGTCTGCCCTTCACAAATGTTCTTTCTGTATTAGGTAGAATGAGCTAGTGACACTAGACTGGAACAGAGCTGGGATTGATCTGAACAGATGGGACTGGTAGGAGTGTCTGAAGTCAAAATATCATCTCACTGTTGAGTGAGCAAATGAGATAGACCCAGGAGGAGTGTTCAAACACAAATTTACAGGAGGAGCAGGCAATTCCAAAGCCACCAAGATTAACACCAGAACAAAAATAGGGAGGGACGGCAGGAAACTAACTGCAGAGAGAGAAAGAGACCACAGTATTCTATGAAACAAATAGAAAAATAAATAACTACAGAGAGACACAGACCACAATATTCAATGAAACAATTAAATAGACAGAAAAACATAAAATGCAGTCCAATCTTTAACACTTCAAGTTTGTACTTAACTCAGTTAGTAATGCAGTTGATTGTAGGCATGTAGCAGAAGCCAAACCACTCAGATATTGAGCAGCAATAAATTCAAAGATATGTGACTAACATATAATTACAGAGAACCTCTCTAGGCTAAGAGTTTAACACTGAATATCAATGAAGTGAAACACAATAGTTCCCACTTACTGCAGAGCCAGAGAGAGACCACAGTATTATATGAAACAATTAAATAGAAAAAAATAAATAACTACAGAGAGACACAGACCACAATATTCAATGAAACCTCTAAATAGACAGAAAAAAATAAAATGCAGTACAATCTTATCACTGCAAGTTTGTACTTAACTCAGCTAGTAATGCAGTTTATTGTAGGTATGTAGCAGAAGTCAAACAACTCCAGATATTGAGCAGTAATAAATTCAAAGATATGTGACTAACACTTATAAATAGAGAGAAACCCTCTAGGCTAAGAGTTTAACACTGAATATGAATAAAGTGAAACACAAAAGCTCCCACTTACTGCAGAGACAGACAGAGACCACAGTATTCTATGAAACAAATAGAAAAATAAATAACTACAGCGAGACATAGACCACAATATTCAATGAAACAAATAGACAGAAAAAATAAAATGCAGTACAATCTTTTAACACTGCAAGTTTGTACTTAACTCAGCTAGTAATGCAGTTGATTGTAGATATGTAGTAGAAGCCAAACAACTCAGATATTTAGCAGTAATAAATTCAAAGATATGTGACTAACATTTATAAATACAAAGAAACCCACTAGGCTAAGAGTTTAACACTGAATATCAATGAAGTGAAACACAATAGCTCCCACTTACTGCAGAGGCAGAGACAGACCACATTATTCTATGAAGCAATTAAATAGAAAAATAAATAACTACAGAGAGACACAGACCACAATATTCAATGAAGCAAAGAGACAGAAAAAATAAAATGCAGTACAATCTTCAATACTGCAAGTTTGTACTTAACTCAGCTAGAATTGCAGTTGATTGTGGGTATGTAGCAGAAGCCAAACAACTCAGATATTGAGCAGTAATCTCTTTCAACTTACTTTTTTAAAAGCCAAATTTTACACTTGTTTCCCATCTTTCCTGTAACTAGTCTAGTCCAGATAGAGATTTGCTGTATCCAGGACTGTTTGTCAGCTTCTGAAACCCCCAATCCTTTCTGTGTTGGAGGAAAGCCTTCTAGCTTATCAGTGGGAATGGTAAGCACTAGGTAGCCTATCTACCACAAGAGTGGTTTCTGGCCCAGAAATTGTAGTTTATTGGCTGTTTGAGCAGTTTTTCCATCTCTTTCAACCTTTTGGTTTAAACGCCTATGTTTGCATTTGTTTGCCATCCTTTCCTTTAACTAGCATAGTCCAGATACAGATTTGCTGTATCCAGGACTGCTTGTAAGCTTCTGAGCCCTCCCAAGCCTTTCTGTTTTGGAGGGAAGCCTTCTAGCTTATCAGTGGGAGTGGTAAGCACTAGGTAGCCTATCTACCACAAGAGTGGTTACTGGCCCAGAAATTATAGTTTATTAGCCGTTTGGCAGTTTTTCTAGAACTTTCAACTTTCTGGTTTATAAGCCTGCATTTGCGCTTGTTTCCCACCTTTCCTGTAATGAGTCTAGTCCAGATACAGATTTGCTGTATCCAGGACTGTTTGTAAGCTTCTGGGTCCCCCAAGCCTTTTTGTGTTGGAGTGAAGTCTTCTAGCTTATCAGTGGGAGTGGTAAGCACTAGGTAGCCTATCTACTACAATAGTGGTTTCTGGCCCAGAAATTGTAGTTTATTGGAGTTTGGCAGTTTTTCCATCTCTTTCAACTTACTGGTTTAAAAGCCTGCATTTGCGCTTGTTTCCCATCTTTCCTGTAACTAGTCTAGTCCAGATACAGATTGGCTGTATCCAGGTCTGTTTGTCAGCTTCGGAGCCCCCAATCTTTTCTGTGTTGGAGGGAAGCCTTCTAGCTTATCAGTGGGACTGGTAGGCACTAGGTAGCCTATCTATCACAAGAGTGGTTTCTGACATAGAAATTGTAGTTTATTGGCCATTTGTGCAGTTTTTCCATCTCTTTCAACTTTCTGGTTTAAAAGCCAGCATTTGCACTTGTTTCCCACCTTTCCTCTAACTAGTCTTGTCCAGATACAGATTTGCTGAATCCAGGACTGTTTGTAAGCTTCTGGGTCCCCCAAGCCTGTTTGTGTTGGATGGAAGTCTTCTAGCTTATCAGTGGAAGTGGTAAGCACTAGGTAGCCTATCTACCACAAGAGTGGTTTCTGGCCCAGAAATTGTAGTTTATTGGAGTTTGGCAGTTTTTCCATCTTTTTCAACTTACTGGTTTAAAAGCCCGCATCTGAGCTTGTTTAATATATTTCCTGTAACTAGTCTAGTCCAGGTACAGATTTGCTGTATTCAGGAATGTTTGTAGCCTTCTGAGAACCCCAAGCCTTTCTGTGTTGGAGGGAAGCCTTCTAGCTTATCCGTAGGAGTGGTATGCACTAGGTAGCCTATCTACCACAAGAGTGGTTTCTGGCCCAGAAATTGTAGTTCATTGGCTGTTTGGGCAGTTTTTCCATCTTTCAACCTTCTGGCTTTAAAGCCTATGTTTGCACTTGTTTCCCATCCTTTCCTGTAACTAGCCTAGTCCAGATACAGATTTGTTGTATCCAGGACTGCTTATAAGCTTCTGATCCCTCCCAATCCTTTTTGTGTTGGAGGGAAGCCTTCTAGCTTATCAGTGGGAGTGGTAAGCACTAAGTAGCCTATCTACCACAAGAGTGGTTTCTGGCAGAGAAATTGTAGTTTATTGGCTGTTTGGGCACTTTTTCCATCTCTTTCAACCTTCTGGTTTATAAGCCTGTATTTGAGCTTGTTTCCCACCTTTCTTGTAACTAGTCTAGTCCAGATGCAGATTTGCTGCATCCAGGACCGTTTGTAAGATTCTGGGCCCCCCAAACCTTTTTGTGTTGGAGGGAAGTCTTCTAGCTTATCAGTGGGTGTGGTAAGCACTAGGTAGCCTATCTACCACAAGAGTGGTTTCTGGTCCAGAAATTGTAGTTTATTGGCCATTTGTCAGTTTTTCCAGCTCTTTCAGCTTACTGGTTTAAAAGCCCGCATTTGCGCTTGTTTACCATCTTTCCTGTAACTAGTCTAGTCCAGATACAGATTTGCTGTATTCAGGATTGTATGCAACCTTTTGAGCCCCCCAAGCATTTCTGTGTTGGAGGGAAGCCTTCTAGCTTATCAGTGGGAGTGGTAAGCACTAGGTAGCCTATCTACCACAAGAGTGGTTTCTGGCACAGAAATTGCAGTTTATTGGCCGCTTGGGCAGTTTTTCCATCTCTTTCAACCTTCTGGTTTAAAAGCCCGTGTTTGCGCTTGTTTCCCAGCCTTCATGTAACTAGTCTAGTCCAGATACAGATTTGCTGTGTCCAGGACTGTTTGTAAGCTTCTGGGGCCCCCAAGCCTTTCTGTGTTGGAGGGAAGTCTTCTAGCTTATCAGTGGAAGTGATAAGCAGTAGATAGTCTTTCTACAACAAGATTGTTTTCTGGCACAGAAATTGTAGTTTATTGGCCGTTTAGCAGTTTTTCCATCTCTTTCAACTTTCTGGTATAAAAGCCCACATTTGCACTTGTTTCCCACCTTTCCTATAACTTGTAGTCCAGATACAGATTTGCTGTATCTAGGTCTGTTTGTAAGCTTCTGTGCCCCCCCCCCAAGCCTTTCTGTGTTGGAGGGAAGTCTTCTAGCTTATCAGTGGGAGTGGTAAGCACTAGGTAGCCTCTCTACCACAAGAGTGGTTTCTGGCCCAGAAACTGTAGTTTATTGGAACTTGGCAGTTTTTCCATGTCTTTCAACTTACTGGTTTAAAAGTCCACATTTGTGCTTGTTTACCATCTTTCCTGTAACCAGTCTAATCCAGATACAGATTTGCTATATTCAGGAATGTTTGCAACCTTCTGAGCCCCCCCATGCCTTTCTGTGTTGGAGGGAAGCTTTCTAGCTTATCAGTGGTAGTGGTGAGCACTAGGTAGCCTATCTACCACAAGAGTGGTTTCTGGCTCAGAAATTGTAGTTTATTGGCCATTTGGGTAGTTTTTCCATCTCTTTCAACCTTCTGGTTTAAAAACCTATGTTTGCACTTGTTTCCCATCCTTTCATGTAAATAGCCTTGTCCAGATACAGATTTGCTGTATCCAGGACTGCTTGTAAGCTTCTGATCCCTCCCAAGCCTTTCTGTGTTGGAGGGAAGCCTTCTAGATTATCAGTGGGAGTGGTAAGCACTAGGTAGCCTTGTAGTTTATTGGAGTTTGTCAGGTTTTCCATCTCTTTCAACTTACTGGTTTAAAAACCCACATTTGCGCTTGTTTCCCATCTTTCCTGTAACTAGTCTAGTCCAGATAAAGATTTGCTGTATCCAGTACTGTTTGTCAGCTTCGGAGTCCCCAATCTTTTCTGTGTTGGAGGGAAGCCTTCTAGCTTATCAGTGGGAGAGGTAAGCACTAGCTAGCCTATCTACCACATGAGTGGTTTCTGGCACAGAAATTATAGTTTATTGACCATTTGGCAGTTTTTACAGCTCTTTCAACTTTCTGGTTTAAAAGCCAGCATTTGCACTTGTTTCCCACCTTTCCTGTAACTAGTGTAGTCCAGATACAGATTTGCTGTATCCAGGACTGTTTGTCAGCTTTGGACCCCCCAATCTTTTCTGTGTTGGAGGGAAGCCTTCTAGCTTATCAGTGGGAGTGGTAAGCACTATGTAGCCTATCTACCACAAGAGCGGTTTCTGGTACAGAAATTGTAGTTTATTGGCCGTTTGGCAGTTTTTCCATCTCTTTCAACTTTTTGGTTTAAAAGCCCATGTTTGCACTTGTTTCCAACCGTTCCTGCAACTAGTCTAGTCCAGATACAGATTTGCTGTATCCAGGACTGTTTGTAAGCTTCTGTGCCCCAAAGCTTTTCTGTGTTGGAGGGAAGTCTTCTAGCATATCAGTGGGAGTGGTAAGGACTAGGTACCCTATCTACCACAAGAGTGGTTTCTGGCCCAGAAATTGTAGTTTATTGGAGTTTGACAGTTTTTCCATTTCTTTCAACTTATTGGCTTAAAAGCCCGTATTTATGCTTATTTACCATCTTTCATGTAACTAGTCTATTCCAGATACAGATCTGCTGCATTCAGGAATGTATGCAACCTTCTGAGCCCCCAAGCCTTTCTGTGTTGGACTGAAGCCTTCTAGCTTATCAGTGTGAGTGGTAAGCACTAGGTAGCCTCTCTACCACAAGAGTGGTTTCTGGCCCAGAAATATAGTTTATTGGCCATTTGGGCAGTTTTTCCATCTCTTTCAACCTTCTGGTTTAAAAGCCAGCATTTGCGCGTGTTTCCCAGCTTTCCTGTATCTAGTCTAGTCCAGATACAGATTTGCTGCATCCAAGACTGCTTGTAAGCTTCTGGCCCCCCCCAAGCCTTTCTGTGTTGGAGGGAAGTCTTCTAGCTTATCTTTGGGAGTGGTATGCACTAGGTAGCATATCTACCACAAGAGTGGTTTCTGGCCCAGAAATTGTAGTTTATTGGTGTTTGGCAGTTTTTCCATCTCTTTCAACTTACTGGTTTAAAAGCCTGCATTTGCGCTTTTTTACCATTTTTCCTGTAACTAGTCTAGTCCAGATACAGATTAGCTGTATTCAGGACTATTTGTAAGCTTCTGGGCCCCCAAGCTTTTTTGTGTTGGACGGAAGTCTTCTACCTTATCAGTGGGAGTGGTAAGCACTAGGTAGCCTATCTACCACGAGTGGTTTCTGGCCCAGAAATTGTAGTTTTTTGGAGTTTGGCAGTTTTTCCATCTCTTTCAACTTACTGGTTTAAAAGCCCTCATTTGAGCTTGTTTACCATCTTTTCTGTAACTAGTCTAGTCCAGATACAGATTTCCTGTATTCAGGAATGTATGTAACTTTCTGAGCCCCCCAAGCCTTTATGTGTTGGAGGGAAGCCTTCTAGCTTATCAGTATGAGTGGTAAGCACTAGGTAGCCTATCTACCACAAGAGTGGTTTCTGGCCCAGAAATTGTACTTTATTGGCCGTTTGGGCAGTTTTTCCATCTCTTTCAACCTTCTGGTTTAAAAGCCAGCATTTGCACTTGTTTCCCAGCTTTACTGTAACTAGTCTAGTCCAGATACCGATTTGCTGTATCCAAGACTGCTTGTAAGCTTCTGGGCCCCCCAAGCCTTTCTGTGTTGGAGGGAAGTCTTCTAGCTTATCAGTGGGAGTGGTAAGTACTAGGTAGACTATCTACCACAAGAGTGGTTTCTGGCCCAGAAATTGTGGTTTATTGGAGTTTGGCAGTTTTTCCATCTCTTTCAACTTACTGGTTTAAAAGCCTGCATTTGTGCTTGTTTAACATTTTTCCTGTAACTAGTCTAATCCAGATACAGATTTGCTGTATCCAAGACTGCTTGTAAGCTTTTGGGCCCCCCAAGCCTTTCTGTGTTGGAGGGAAGTCTTCTAGCTTATGGTAAGCACTAGGTAGCATATCTACCACAAGAGTGGTTTCTGGCCCAGAAATTGTAGTTTATTGGTGTTTGGCAGTTTTTCCATCTCTTTCAACTTACTGGTATAAAAGCCTGCATTTGCACTTTTTTACCATTTTTCCTGTAACTAGTCTAGTCCAGATACAGATTTGCTGTATGCAGGACTGTTTTTCAGCTTCTGAGCCCCCAAGCCTTTCTGTGTTGGAGAGAAGCCTTCTAGCTTATCAGTGGGAGTGGTATTCACTGGGTAGCCTATCTACCACAAGAGTGGTTTCTGGCCCAGTAATTGTAGTTTATTGGCTATTTGGCAGTTTTTCCAGCTCTTTCAACTTTCTGGTTTAAAAGCCCGCATTTGCACTTGTTTCCCACCTTTCCTGTAACTAGTCTAGTCCAGATACATATTAGCTGTATCCAGGACTGTTTGTAAGCTTCTGTGCCTCCCAAACCTTTCTGTGTTGAAGGGAAGTCTTGTAGCTTATCAGTGGGAGTGGTGAGCACTAGGTAGGCTATCTACCACAAGAGTGGTTTCTGGCCCAGAAATTGTAGTTTATTGGAGTTTGGCAGTTTTTGCATCTTTTTCAACTTACTGGTTTAAAAGCCCTCATTTGCACTTGTTTACCGTCTTTCCTGTAACTAGTCTAGTCCAGATACAGATTTCCTGTATTCAGGATTGTATGCAACCTTCTGAGCCCCCCAAGCCTTTCTGTGTTGGAGGGAAGCCTTCTAGCTTATCAGAGGAAGTGGTAAGCACTAGGTAGCCTATCTACCACAAGAGTGGTTTCTGGCCCAGAAATTGTAGTTTATTAGCCGTTTGCCAGTTTTTCCAGCAATTTCAACTTTCTGGTTTATAAGCCCGTGTTTGTGCTTGTTTCCCACCTTTCTTGTAATGAGTCTAGTCCAGATACAGATTTGCTGTATCCAGGACTGCTTGTAAGCTTCTGTGCCTCCCAAACCTTTCTGTGTTGAAGGGAAGTCTTGCAGCTTATCAGTGGGAGTGGTGAGCACTAGGTAGGCTATCTACCACAAGAGTGGTTTCTGGCCCAGAAATTGTAGTTTATTGGAGTTTGGCAGTTTTTGCATCTTTTTCAACTTACTGGTTTAAAAGCCCGCTTTTGCGCTTGTTTCCCATATTTCTTGTAACTAGTCTAGTCCAGATACAGATTTGCTGTATCCAGGACTGTTTGTCAGCTTCAGAGCCCCCAATCTTTTCTGTGTTGGAGGGAAGCCTACTAGCTTATCAGTGGGAGTGGTAAGCACTAGGTAGGCTGCCTACCACAAGATGGTTTCTGACCCAGAAATTGTACTTTATTGGAGTTTGGTAGTTTTTCCATCTCTTTCAACTTACTGGTTTAAACGCCCGCATTTGTGCTTGTTTATTATCTTTCCTGTCACTAGTCTAGTCCAGATACAGATTTGCTGTATTCAGGGTTGTATGCAACTTTCTGAGCCCCCCCAAGCCTTTCTGTGTTGGAGGGAAGCCTTTTAGCTTATCAGTGGGAGTGGGAAGCACTAGGTAGCCTCTCTACCACAAGAGTGGGTTCAGGCACAGAAATTGTAGTTTATTGGCCATTTGGGCAGTTTTTCCATCTCTTTCAACCTTCTGATTTAAAAGCCTGCATTTGTGCTTGTTTTCCAGCTTTCCTGTAACTAGTCTAGTCCAGATACAGATTTGCTATATCCAGGACCGTTTGTAAGCTTCTGGGTCCCCCAAGCTGTTCTGTGTTGGAGGGAAGGATTCTAGCTTATCAGTGGGAGTGATAAGTAGTAGATTGTCTTTCTACATCAAGATTGGTTTCTGGCCCAGAAAATGCAGTTTATTGGAGTTTGGCAGTTTTTCCATCTCTTTCAAATTACTGGTTTAAAAGCCCACATTTGCACTTGTTTACCATCTTTCCTGTAACTAGTCTAATCCAGATATAGATTTGCTGTATTCAGGAATGTTTGTAACTTTCTGAGCCCCCCCCCCAAGCCTTTCTGTGCTGGAGGGAAGCCTTATAGCTTATCAGTGGGAGTGGTAAGCACTAGGTAGCCTATCTACCACAAGAGTGGTTTCTGGCCCAAAAATTGTAGTTTATTGGGGTTTGGCAATTTTTCCATCTCTTTCAACTTACTGGTTTTAAAGTCCACATTTGCACTTGTTTACCATCTTTCCTGCAACTAGCCTAGTCCAGATAATGATTTGCTGTATCCAGGACTGCTTGTAAGCTTCTGATCCCTCCCAAGCCTTTCTGTGTTGGAGGGAAGCCTTCTAGCTTAGCAGTGGGAGTGGTAAGCACTAGGTAGCCTATCTACCACATGAGTGGTTTCTGGCCCAGAAATTATAGTTTATTGGAGTTTGGCAGTTTTTCCATCTCTTTCAACTTACTGGTGTAAAAGCCCGCATTTGCGCTTGTTTCCCATCTTCCTGAAACTAATCTAGTCCAGATACAGATTTGCTGTATCCAGGACTGTTTGTCAACTTTGGAGTCTCCAATCTTTTTTGTGTTGGAGGGAAGCCTTCTAGCTTATCAGTGGCAGAGGTAAGCACTAGGTAGCCTATTTCCCACATGAGTGGTTTCTGGCCCAGAAATTATAGTTTATTGACCGTTTGGCAGCTTTTCCAGTTCTTTCAACTTTCTGGTTTAAAAGCTCGCATTTGCGCTTGTTTCCCACCTTTTCTGTAACTAGTCTAGTCCAGATACAGATTTGCTGTATCCAGGACTGCTTGTGAGCTTTTGCCCCCCACCTAAGCATTTCTGTGTTGGAGGCAAGTCATCTAGCTTATCAGTGGGAGTGGTAAGCACTAGGTAGCCTATCTACCACAAGAGTGATATCTGGCCCAGAAATTGTAGTTTATTGACTGTTTGGACAGTTTTTCCATTTCATTCAACTTTCTGGTTTAAAAGACCGCATTTGTGCTTGTCTCCCTCCTTTCCTGTAACTAGTCTAGTCCACATACAGATTTGCTGTATCCAGGACTGTTTGTAAGCTTCAGAGCCCCGCAAGCCTTTCTGTTTTGGAGTGAAGCATTCTAGGTCATCAGTGGGAGTGGTAATCCTAGGTAGGCTATCTACCTCAAGATCCAGCTACAGATTCTTAGTTTTAGCCCTTGAATTAGCTTTTATGTGCTCAGCACTTGTTCAAAACTTGCTGTTAGCACTAAATAAGCTACAAATTACTACAGCCCTCAACCTTCCTCTTTACCTAGAGGAAAACAGTTTTTGTACTTACTTTCCTCACTTGCTTAGAGAAGAAGAGCTCTTATACTCACTTTCTCACTTGTCTAGAGTAAAGTAGTTTTTTTTATTCAGGCATGTCCAAAGGTCAGCTCCCAGTGTTCTCTCCTATCTAATGAATCTGGGGATCTTGGGACAATGTAGCAATTGTCTCATGTACACAGACAACCCACTCCTCCTACCACCCAACACCACAACCTGTGAGAGATGCACTTATCTAGCTAAACTGGAGGTAACGCTCTCTCCAACCAAGACTGAACTTGACTGTCAACAGGAGAAGGTAAACACTTGCATCACACCACATTCATTACATAGTTCCACTAAACCTACACTACCAAAATCCACACATAGAAACACAAAAAACATTTTCAGAGACTCTCAATAATAATCTGCTGAAGCAACAGAGACCTCCAAAGCAGAAATGCAAGCAACCTCCACACTCAACACAACCCAAATGACACTTGGCCCACAGACTCAGTGTGCCAATAACCCACAGCCCATAAGGCAAAACAATGTATCCAACACACTAGTCATAGATGACTCTATAGTCAGGCACACTGATGTCCCACTCACCTGGCTAAACAAGGAGATGGTTACTGTCAGCTGCCTGTCAGGATCCAGGATCCGCCACATAACCCACACACTCAGGTAACACCACAACAAGTACAAATATGACTCTGTCATTGTCAATGTTGATGTGAACGACCTGAGATGTACCTCTTTGGACTACATGAAAAGAGACATGGAAGAGGTCTCCAATCCTGTAGCCCAGGCAGGTATGACCCTAGCCCTGAGTAGCATCCTGCTATCACCCAGAATGATACAGCAGTACAATGACAAAATGATTGACTTCATCAATTGGCTAAGCTACTGGTGTCATTCTAAGGGGATCCAGTATCTGTCTGCCTGGGACAACATGGTCGACAGACCACGTTGCTTTGCCAGAGATGGCCTGCACCTGTCGCCCCTGGGATTCCGGATACTGACTAAGGGTCTTGCCTCTCCTATAGTGCCTTTTTTAGGCAAGGCTCAAATTACAAATTCACCACCATAACAGGAAAAGGCAAGCAAAAACTGAGGGTAATGCTACTCAATGCTAAAAGTCTAGATCTCAAAATGCACTAATCCGAGGCACTCCTTAAAATGGAGAACATCGATATCTGTGCAGTGACTGAGACCTGGTTCAAGGCTCTAGAGAGCACCCCTGCATTACCAGGCTATAACTCATACCAAGCTTTTTGGCCATCTAACCAGGACCAGAACACCAAATGTAGAGGTGTGCCCATATTCATTAAGGATATCCACACCTCCAGGCTAATTGCTCAGCATAATGCATCTGAGGATATCCAAGTGCAACTCTGGGCAAAACTGCAATCCAAATTGTAGCTTGCTACAGATCCCCCACCATGCCCCAGGATTCCCACTCCTCTTTTCTTGATATACCTGAAAATATTAGGGTTCAACAAAACACCCTAATAATGGGCGATGTTAACTACCCCACCATTAACTGGGAAAACTACTCATGCACTAACTCCTTCGCTCAACGCTTTCTGGAATTCTAAATTCCAATGCCCTGGATCAACTTATACACACCCCCACCAGGGGCAACAATATCCTAGACCTAGTCATTACCAACATGAGTGACCGGTGTTCCACACCTGAAGTCAACTCCTCTTAGGTCAGATCCGACCATAAGCTAATCACCCTAGATATCCGCATCCCGCCCCCACCCACCATTAAGGAAAATATGGTAAAAATTTCTCCAAAGCCAACTTCATGCTTCTTAATACAGAAGATGCAAACTTCATGACACCCATGCAGATGGACAATACAGTTACGACTGCTGAATCCTACACAAATGCACTCTATAAGCACTTACATGAGTGCATGGATCATGCTATCCCAAACAGAACCAAGACGCTATCCTCCAAAAAAAGGAAGCCAATCTGGTGGTCCCCTGCCATAAACAAACTCTACAACAGAAGGAAGAAACTGTTGCAAAAGAGAGTAAAATTCCATGAATGGAGGAGATCCATGGTCAGCCTCAGTAAGAAGCTGAGATCTCTTATAAGATCCTCCAAAGCTAGCTGCAAAAACAAAATCACTACTGATTCTAATGGCAACCACAAAGCATTCTATAGCTATGTCAAGAATCTCAATGGCAACATCCAGATCTGCTCTGAGTTACAGCACAACGTCATGAAAATTACAGAACCAACTGCTATTACCAACATCCCAGCAGATAGGTTCAGTGTTAACTTTACCCACCTCTCACCCCCTAAAGGGCCCATATCTATATAGGAAGAATGCAGAATCCCTGTAATCACATCTATGCAGGTAAAAGCTGCACTCTCTAAAACAAAAAACACAGCATTCATGGGACCGGACAACATCCCAGGCTGCATTTTACATGAACTTCAGAATGAACTGGCTCCCCACCTAAGCACAATGCTCAATCATAGTCTCACATCAGGCTTTGTGCCCACTGAAAGGCGCACAGCAACAGTTATCCCACTCCAAAAAGGGGGGCCACCACTGATCTAGGGAACTATCGCCCTATTAGCCTGACGAGCCTGGTCTGCAAGGCCATGGAACTCTTAAACAAAGACATTGGTAACCTCCAAACTCTGGACCCCACCCAGTTCAGGGTTTGTGAAAGGCAGATCATGCCTTCTGAACTTGATCGACTTCTTTGAGGCAGTCACAAAAGCCATAGATGAGGATAAGATGGTTCACACAGCCTATCTTGACCTCACCAAGGCTTTTGACGCCATCCCCCATTCTGGAATTATAGCTAAACTCACTAAACTAGATATAAATCGCTATGTCACAAGATGGGTTGCCAACTGGAAAATTGACAGAACCCACACTGTAAAAGGTGCAGATTCCAAATTTGACTTCAAACCAGTGACAAGTGGAGTACCACAGGGTTCAGTCCTAGGACCTCTCCTGTTTGGTATCTATTTTCTCTGAAGTACAGGCTAACACAGAAGGCCTCTGGCTAATAAAGTTCACAGATGACTGCAAACTAGGAGCCATAGTCGAGTCCCCAAGAAGGGCCTCACTGAGGCAGATGCCTGGTGTCAGAGGCATGGCCTTAAGCTCAATGCCAAAAACTGCATTGTCATCCCCTTTGGTAAAAACTCTGTACACATGAACTACCACATAAACTGCAGTCTACTTAATGCTGAACATGTGATAAGAGACCTTGGGACCCAGGTGGACAGTAGTCTCTCCATTGATAATCACATCACCACAGTAGTCAGGAAATCCTTATATGTGGCACACCTCATCACAAAAAGGTTCTCATCCAGGAAAAAAGAGGTCATTGTTCCCCTCTACTCGTCACTCATTAGACCCATTATAGAGTACAATGCCCCATTTGGAATGTACCTCACAAGACATCTGCAGCAGCTGGAAAGGTCACAGAAGTACCTCACAAATGGGGATTACTGGCCTCAAACAGATGCCCTACACTGACTGTCTCAAAAAACTCCAGCTTTACTCTAGCATATCACCTGCTCCGAGTAGATCTCTGCCTAACATATAAAGCTATGTCAAACCCAGAGCTGTTGGACATGCTACACTTAAAGAAATCCCAATCCCTCCAAGCTACATGCTCTAGGGACCTAAACCTTGTCACCACAATAAACAGGACATGCTGGAGGGATAGATTCCTGTCCCAGAGACTTCCTATAGTCTGGAATAAGCTACTCATCTATGTCAAGCAAAGTTCCTCATTAGCACTTTTCAAGAAAAATCTTGATGAGTGGAAGGAAATAGGAAATACATCCCGGGGATCACTTCTGTGGCTCTGCTCGACAGGGGCACAGGAAATTAACTTTCGTGGGTGGAGTAAGCCAGGGAACCTTGTTGGGTAGGCTTACTTAGGCCCTTGGGCCGATAGCCTAGTACCTTCCTATGAACCCATGAACCTATGTAAGTGAGGCAGAGGTTGCCTTTCAGTAGCATACCAAGAAGAAGGACAAGGCTTTGAGACATTTCACATGGTTTTAATAATTTACACCCTTGATTTTCTTACTGAGGAAGCATTGAATGGATGTGTAAGGACAAGCACATACTGAAAGGGTCATTACACTCAATGATTAGACAAATAAGTGCCAAGTACATTGTAATGATTACATCCCTGGGCCTGGATGCCATGTCTTTAGATATTAGCTGTGCAGTGAAAAAGGACTTCCTTAAAACAATGGATATGTGGCAATTAAAGGACAGTTCACTATCAACAGAAATTCTCAGATCCATGAGTATAGGCCCAAACAAGGTGAATCGTGTTTGCCAAAGAATATGATTATACATTTCTTGGAATTTAGCTATTTGTCTGAGAAAGGTCCTCTTGGAGGATAATGGGGTCCCCTGGGAGTTTATGATGGCACCAAATTTTCAATAATCTGCAAACTTGGTCATCTGCAAACTCTTAAAATCATCTTTATCCTACAAGAAGTGAATGCCAAAGAGGACTTATGCAGGGACTGAATATAGGGGTACAGCACTAGTGACAAGTCTTTTGGAGGAGGTAGAGACACCCATCTTTAGTTCCTGTGTTCTGTTTTTGAGTCAATTTACTATCTAATGAGTTACATAAGGGTTTACATTTAACTTAGTTTATCTATGCTACCTGGGTATGTAATGATGTTGAACACTTTTGTGAGTTCTAGATATGCTGCATGCTCTGAATTTCCATCATCCATTGCTACAGTAACTTTTTTGAAGGAGTCAAACAGGTTAAGTAAGCAAGCTCTGCTCTTGATGAATCTGAACTGGGTTGGTTTGTGAGTCTAAAGGTTACCTATTTCCTTATTAATTACTTTCATAATAATGCTTTCCTTTGGTTTACAGACGAAGCTGGCCAGGATTATGGGGCTATAATTACCTGGCTCCATCGAATCCCAAGCTTCATGCAAAGGAATGTCTGCTACTATCTTCCATTCATTCATCAAAAAGCCTGTTTTGAGTTTGATAATGATAGCCATTGTAGGAGGTTGACAGGTCATGTTTCAGGCTGACCAGTAGTAGTGTTGTTGGGTTTAGCACCTTGAGAAATTATTGTTGGGAGATTTGTGGTGGTGCAAATGTGGTTATATGATCCAAGAATACTGAGGAGAAAGAGGAACATTGGAAAGGAGAGGTTATACCATCTCTGTCAGGAGACAGGTATAGGAAAATAATGCCAAAGCAGAACAGTCCGTAACTGGAACTTTAAACTAGCCCTTTTAGAGTGCTATTGTAAGTGTTTTACCAACTGAACCACTGAGGCAGTTAAGATGCTTGCCTAAGTAGAAGAGTATTCCTGAGGGCTATGGGTTCAAGTCACATTTGAATCCCTTACCCCTTATATATATATATATATATATATATATATATATATATATATATATATATATATATATACATATATATATATATATATATATATATATATATATATATATATATATATATATATGTATACACACACACACACATATATATATATATATATATATATATATATATATCCACATATATATATATATATATATATATATATATATATATATATATATATATATATATATATATATCCATATATATATATATATATATATGAAAAAATAACTAAAATGACTTAAATAGCAAACACTCTACTCCTTCCATCTCTTCCACCCACTCTTCCTCCTTCAAACCCATCCCCACCTCCTATATCAGGTCACTGCTTGGTAAACTCAAACCATGTTCCCCTTCTGTTGATAATTTACCCTCCCACCTTAAATTGGCAGCAAAATCCATTTCCTATCCCATTTCCATACTTATCAGCAGATCTATCCAAGAAACATAGTCCCTGAAATTTGGAAAAATCCTGTTATTCATCTGCATAAAGGAGGCAACTTTGCTGACCCCTCTAATTTCAGACCTATTATTATCCTGTCCCCTCCTTCAAAGATTCTTGAAAAACTGTATCCATAAACAGCTCATTGATCATCTACTTCAAGATAATCTCCTTATTCCTACCCAGTATGATTTTCACCCCAACCACAGTACTGCCACAGCTCTAATATCCTTTAGCCACAGTATTTCTACTTCTCATGACCACAATAAACTAGACTCATGTCTTTTCCTTGATCTCTCTAAAGCCTTTGACACTGTCTCTTACAACCTACTTTTGACCCAGCTATCTAACTTTAATCTCCCCAACTCTACTCTTTGCTGGTTCTCAAGATATCTCTCCAACAGTTCCAGGCTGTGAAATGGATGTCTGCATCCTCCCCTTTCCTTCCAGTCTCTACCAGGGTTCCCCAAGGCTCCATCCTTTGTCCCCTTCTCTTTGACATCTTCACTAATAATCTCTACCAAGCCTGTCCTCACTCATCTCTAATACAATATGCTTTTGACTCCACAATAATCTCTACCTCTGACTCTCTACCTCACCTTCTCACCCCCATGCAAGAATCTTTACACTCAGTTGAAAAATGGCTAAACTGCAACCAACTCCTTCTTAACCCAATAAAACGAAACTGCTCTTCCTTCCCAAATCCCTCCCAAACCTCAAATGCTCCTTTACTGTAACTGAACAATACATCTATCAAGGTTGAGCCCCACACAAAGCTCAGAGGAATCATAATCAATGATCAACTTACATTTGATCTTCATACACAAACTTCTATAAAAAAGACCCTCCAAATATTTGGTCTACTCTATAGAGATAAGAAATTCCTGACAAATGAAACCAAACTCACTCTGGCACAAGCCTACATTTTAACAGCTCTACTATATGCAGCAACTATCCTCACCCACCTCCAAACAATCTTTTCACTAATCTTGGACTGGCATACAATAAAATTGCTGGATTTGCTGCCAACCAACCATATCACTCTCACCACTGCTTATATCTTAAAACCTTTCACTGGCTTGAAATTCACCATCAACTCCTCTTGCCTCAACTTCACCTCACCCACTCCATTTTAAACCAACCCCACTTTGGTCCTGCTCTCTCCAATCTCATCACACCCTATATTCCAAACCACTTACACTGCAGTTCAGACCAGCATCTCCTTCAAATCTATGAACCTAACAAAACCATTGGCAAACTTCTCTATAACCACTCTGTCACTAATGCCTGGAATAAACTACTGCAACACATAAGATTAATTACTTACACAAACTGCTTCAAAAAACCTCTAAAAGACTATCTATTCAAATCCTGGTCTTGTTCTTGTACTGACCCTACTTAATCATCCTCCCTCCTCTTAACTTAACCCCCACCTTTTCTCTAATTTCTACATACCCCTTTCTCCCATCCACATCTTGTTTCCATAAAATCAGACACGAAGGTTACAACAGTTTGTGCATAATCTTCTTTGCAATGTATAATGAGTATAACTTATATCTATAGATTTGACAGCTGTATGTGTAAGAATATTTAGTTTAAACGTGTAAAGTTTTCTTATGTGCATGTTCTTTATCTTATTTTTATGTATATGAATACTATGTTATTGTATGTAGACTCATTTTGCAAGTAACCGTATCTTCTGTACCTCTCTGGGGCTTTGCTCCTCGGGCCTTTGCTGAAAACTAACCCAGTTAACAAATGCATATATATATATATATATATATATATATATATATATATGTGTGTGTGTGTGTATATATATATATATATGTGTGTATATATATATGTGTGTGTGTGTGTGTGTGTGTGTGTGTGTGTGTGTGTGTGTATGTATATATATATATATATATATATATATATATATATATATATATATATATATAAGTTATGATAGACAATCAAAGCATCAATACTTTGAATGCCTGTCACACACACAAAACTGTTTGAATCATGAAGATTTGAACAAAAACAAAATGTACCTTTTTTGTGGGGTGGGGGGGCAAGCCCCTCAGCTCCCCACAACCTCTGCTAATTATACATACCAACTCTGAGATTGCAATACAGTGGGTTACCCATACTATGATCTTGCAAAGCAATAATGCCAGCCCATACTATGATCTTGCAAAGAAGTAATGCCAGTATGTTCGATAAATTGATTTTTGATACACTCTATGGCTTTTTTACAGTTTGACAAGACAACTTGTCAGTGAATTGAATTGAACCCATATACATATGGTTTGTGTGTGTTTGTATAGAGAGAGATACACACCACACACACACACACACACACACACACACACACACACACACACACACACACACACACACACACACACACATATATATATATATATATATATATATATATATATGTGTGTGTACATATACATATATTTATATAGACAAATACATAGATGTATACAAACATGCACGCTCACACACACACACACACACACACACACACACACACACACACACACACACACACACACACACACACACACACACACACACACACACACACACACACACACACACACACACACACACACACACACACACACACACACACACACACACACACACACACACACACAGATATAAATATAAATACACACACACACACACACACACACACACACACACACACACACACACTATATCATTATGCTACACTGTATATAACAGATATGCAAAGTCAGAGCTGTGATGCATACAGCACAATATTTACTGCTCACAAGTTACTCTTGTATGCCCTCAGACATGCCCACACACATAACATAACATAAGCTCCCCCTGATCCTCAGAAAGATTTCCCATGTCTAAATTCAAGAAAACTCTTAAAAATTACATAGACAGCACCTGGTCTTGTCTCTGCAATCACCCCACCTGAACCCTTCCCTCTCTCTCCCACATTCCTTTCTTTCCTGTCCTTACTCTCCTTTCCTATTCATCCCTTCCCCTCTTTACTGCTCTTACACTAACCACCTAAGAAATGAATTAACAGTCACCTACTTCTAATCATTCTCTTCACTTCCTAACTTCTGGTGACATGATGCCTATATCCCACCTGCAACTGCCTCATAATTAACACTCTCACACACTATTGCTGCAAAACATAAGCATTTGAAGAGCACAGACTATCCTTATGGTATTTTCTTTCTGCTAGCTTATTGTCACTACCTGCCTCAAGATAAATCTCTTATACTAAATATATTTCTTATTGATTTTTTAACTTGTACCTAAAAGAACAGCTGCTCATTTACTCTATTGTTTATTTTTTGTCCTCTACCACAATCCTGTAATTTTTATTTTACTGTTATTGTATATTAAGTCAAGTTCTGCAATTTTTGCTTAATTGTACTGTGGAGCTTTTCTACCCGGGCCTCCACTGAAAAAGGGCACTTGTCAGTCAGACTGTCCCGGCCAACAAATGTCAAATAAATAAATAATAAATAAATAAACTGCATGGTCTTCAGTTTGTATATATTTCCATTCCTCACCTTAGGTTCTTGTTTATACTACATGTTTCTTAATATACTTCCAGGGATTTTTAAAGTTTCATACCTGCTCATAAATGTATTCTGTATGGGGTCTTCTTTAAGTACCCAGGATAGCATCTCTGTAATCCCAGTGGTTGAAAACATTGACTTGTGCTGGCTTCTTGGTAAAATATTCTGTTGGCGATGCTGTGGTTCAGGCATTTTAATCAATTGATGACATGGAATGGCTTTGGTCTGTTATTTCTCTGTGATCAAAGATCTGACCTGTAATCCCTCTTGGGGTCTAAAAATTATCAGTTCTAGCCCTGTGGACATGCTGTCAATAATTTATCCTTCTTCAGTTAAGGATCTGGTCAGATATTATTCTTGGAATATGGCTTTGGCTATCACTCATCCTTAGAATAGGTTGGATGTCAGATTCCTTGCCAAGGGTTGGGTGGGGTGCAATCATCACTTCCATGGATTTATCTTACACAGCAGGTCCTTCAAAAAATTATCCATCTAGTAACTGCCATTAGACCTTCTGGTTGTTCACAAATTTTAGCTGGTTTACATGTATTATGCAACATATTATGTCTCATATCAATAATATTAACTGTAGACAAAGTCCTTAAAATAATTTGCCCTTTTGTCATTTGTCCATTCTGTATTACTTGTATATGCGAACTTGACCTTAAAACTCAAACTCAGCAATCCTGGAATATCGTTAAAGTAAAGAAGCTGGTGGTGAATAGGAGCAGTATTTTAACTGTATTACAGTGACATGGCTTTTGTGGTTCATAATGAGGATGCTTTCCCTTTAGTTACTGAAACTGGCAGTTGTGGCAGCCAGCATACCACTGGTGACATTAGTGATGCTAGTTTGCATGCATTGGATGTGAGGAGTGGGTCACTGACTGCACTGAGCAAAGCATGCCAATGTTGAAGCATCAATTTTATGTTAGTCTATTCACAGAATTTACAGAATAGAGCACCAGATGTTGCCTTGGGTAAACACAATGCATGGGACCTCTGGTCTCCAGTGACTTTTTAGAGGCCATTCAGTGACTATTTTTTATTTGTCTAATTGTACCCTCTGTGCAGTGTTTTAGACAACACTGTCTAGTTCAGTCACTGACTACAGAGCCGAAGTATTTCTTTTGTATAAATGAACATTAAATGGATTCCGAACATCAGTGTCTGTTATCATTACCACTCACTAGCATATTACTTTCCTCCCTAACAATGAATTTTCTCCAAAAATTTTGACATTAAGGATTCCACAGCCTTCCTGTGGAAAATGACACAACCCACTACATTTTAATTTTTATTCTAACCAGAGAAAAACAGAACCACCCACCATATCTTTATTTATTCATCTGATGCTGTCCCCTATTAACCTCTGTTTAATTAATGTTTGACTGTCCCTAAGTGATTCTATGACAGAGCTCCTTGCAGAGCAGAATGCCTTCATTCTGTTGTGATAGTATTGGACTACAAGGCTACCAGCAGTTCTTTGTGCTTTGTTGAGGAGATTAATTTAGTAGTATAATATAGTTATTCTTCAATATTTTTGCTTATTATAATAAAAACTGAACTAATGAACTATGGTAAGACAAATATATCACCACAGAAAGTCATATTTTAAGCAACCAAATGGTAGCAATTTTTCTGCATTATTTCATAAATATGAGATCCAAACAAAGATGTTATAATACAGATTAAAAGAAAGGCTAATGGTTTGGGAGTATAAAATAAAACAGAGACTCACATCTCTTCATTTTTTTACATTTTATCTTTGGATTTTATATATATTTTTCAGATTTAGTTAATCTCTGGTTTCCCGAACTCACTTTTTGTACCAAAAACTATTTTAAAACAACAAACTATGAAAATAGCTATACAGCCTCATTCCTCTTATCAAGAGACAGGTGCATGACATTATGCTGAGGACAGAAGTCGTATAGGGCAGCACATTAGCCGAGACTCACTGTTTCATACAAGCTAACATTACAACTTGATAAATGCATTTTGTGCAGCAACATGACAATAGGGAACATGGATTGACATATACAATACAGTAAAAACAGCAGGTTAAGCAGCATGGTTTCTATTTATAACTTAATTCTGCCATGAACTTTAAAAAGACCATAGTGGAAACTGAATATACATACACAGTGAATCAAACTCCTGATTTAACATGGCATTTCAATGTGCTCTCATACCTTCTTAGATTTTCAGTATTTGAAATTCAATCTTGCAATTTTCTGGCTTGCCATATTTCCTCATGATGACGAAATGTTATTTTTAAAATATTCGGCAAAATGTGTTTTCATATTTTCCTGTGAAATGACATTTGGGTTAAATAAATAAAAAAGGAATATGCCATCTCCATAAGATGAATCAAAATTTAGAGTAAAAATATTTAATTGCCAATCAGAATTCATAAAAGATGAGTAGTAATACCAAGCTTAAGTAGTGGAGCAGGATAACTTTGTGGGAAATGATTTCCAGGGAATGCACTAGTGTTAGCAGTATAGCAAACTAAATATAGAGCTTCCCTACACAATCTCCATGAGAAATTCCTCAAACTGCAGTAGCTCACAGAAAAGAAAAGATGACTGGCATAAGGTTGAATGCTTTTCTTCATAAGGAATCATGGCCAGAGCAATGTCTAATTGTGTGCCAGCTATGATTCGCTTTCTAAGTAGATTTCTCACTTCTTCAAGTTGGTGCGACCTTGGAGTTACTGTATATATAACCAATAACCAAAAATAAACAAACAAATTTGGCTTAGTGGTTAATTACTGTGACTATAGTGTATAGGGTCCTGGGTTTGAGCCTTGCAGAGGCCATTTATTTTGGGTTGGGAGGGTAGCCTAATGATTAAGGTGTTTGCCTTATAAACACAAGGTAAAGGGTTTGAATCTCACAGTGGATAACTGGCTTGGCTTAAAATGGCTCGCAAGGGCAGTTAGCCTAGTATGAAACTATGAACTATGAACTATGAACTAAATAAATGTGAGATAAAAGTTTCACACAAAAATTTCCATGGGTTTATTTAAAATTCAGTAAGCACTTTTGTCCCTACGAGTCAAGAGACAGACTCAGAGTGAAAATACCACATTACGTCCCACAGTATAAAAACACACAAAACCAATCACATTCTAAATGCAACTCATCATTAATTAACATAATTATCATTATTAAGTAGTGCCTTTGAGGAGCATTTTAGGCAGATCTATTTACAGAGGAAAACTTAAACAGACAACCTTTCTGCATGGGTGCCAGAACCATAGAGCCAGGGGGAGTGGGAGCCCCCCCCCCACACTTTTACAGCTGCAAGACCTGTCGGGAAAAATGAATGAAGTGGAGTTTTCACTCTAACATGGATTTGCGCGGGGAAGTTAAAGTAACTAAACTAGCTGTTCTTGTTCTCTTATTGCTCTGTGTTACAGGAGTTCTGCTGCTGCTCTTCCATTGGTGCTGCCAGAGTCATGCCTGTAAAGAGAGTTTTGTTCATTTGCAGGAGTTATGCTGCTCCCATGTGTGTGTGTGTGTGTGTAAAATGCCTTAGTTAGGTATACCTGGTGGTCAGTGTTACTCAGGCTCAAACAAGAGCCTGAATTCTCTACCCATACCACCATTTGTGATTCAGGGAGTTGAGTCCATAGCTATCCACTGTCCAGATTTTCACAGAATATTTGGCTCATACGTTCGGTTTGTTCCTCTTAAAATTTGTGTTTTTCTGGCAAATCAGTGAGAACTCAATTCATTAAATGATAGCTCTTGAAGTTTCAGTCTTCCTATATTTTAGGAAACACATGGTAACACAAAACTATTTATTTTAGCAACTTCCTAAGATTATACATGCAATATTTAAAATGTGTCCATGGTTTTGGGCCTTTGCCCTCCCAAATAAATTTTGGCTTTTTCCAGATTTCTTGTGCTGCATAGCTGAAAGATTTAGTTGATCGTCAAGTGGATTTTACAAGGAGCTGAGAGCTTCAGGGGAAGAGAAGTTTAATGCTACTTATGCTAAGTTGTTTACATTGTTAGTAGCACAACTGGTAGTATACTTGCTTTTGATGCAGAAGATTGTGAGTACTACTCCCACAGTATGCAGATGGATCACTGATACTGTACTGTGTTGTACTTTAATGGGAGTGAATGCTGCAGTCCTATGAATATCCTCCTTTGGAGGAGTTATTTAGTAAGTATGAACCCATTATCAGTTTGCCATCCATTCCCCATTGCAAAATTACTAGCTTATCATTTTTTAATGTAGCATAGGAAATTTAATCTTCAAGGGCAACACACACTTTATTTGTAGATGAAACAATGAAATATAAAGTTGTCTGCTAGCAGCAACCTCTTCATTAGTTACAGATCCCTTTAATGTGGAATTATTTAGATGACTTACTTTTGCAGAGATTTTGCATATTTACTGATATTGGTGGATTGCAATAACAGAACTTTGAGTGACCTTTTATGGTTGAAATTTCCTGAAATTAGTAATTTTGTCATTATTGGTTCATACATTTTGTTTCATTGCTCACTAGAAGACTGTTCCAAACTGCAAATATAAAACACATTCTAACAAGTGGTTCTGTATTATACAAGAAATATAATTTAATACAGTCAAGTTAATACAATCAGGAAGGTGAATCAAAGAACGTATAGATGTATTCTTGCTCACAGGATGCAGGAGATCAAAATAGGGGAAGAGACCAGTCACCAATGGTGTCCCCCAGGGTTTGGGGCTGAGAGTTTTTCTGTTTGGCATATACATCTTGAAGGTAAAAGGAAATACCAAAGGGCTTTGGTCAACTAAGTTTGAGATGATTGCAAGCTAGGAGCAGTTATTGAATCCACAAATTAATTAACCATCATGCATGATGGTTTGTTCCAAACAATAACTGGTACCAGAATCATGAATTGAAACTAAACTCCAATAAATACATTATCATATCCTTTGGGAAGTCATCTACCCCAGGGAACTGCCAAATTGACAATGTCCTCTTAGAACTGACCCAGTGGTTTGGCATTTGGGAATCTGTGTGTACAGTGACCTAACTTTTGACCAACATGTGCCCAGAGTCATAAGAAAGTCTTTCTATATTGCACACCTTATAAACAAATTGATTTTGACTAGAACTAGAGATGTTATTGTCCCCCTTTACAAAGCCCTCATTAGGTCAATCATTTTGTATAATGCCCACTTTGGCATGTATCTGTCCAGACCCATGCAACAGTTGGAATGCCGACAGAGATACCTTACTAAAAGGATACAAGTCCTGAACAGTAGGTCTTGCATGGACACCTCAAAGATTAATCACTATTCTCAATATCCTACAGAGTGCTTAGAGGTGATGTGTCTGGCATACAAGGCATCCTCTGATTTAATATAGATGGACCTACTGAACATCAGCAAGTCAAATGGCATCAGACGTACTCAGTCCAGGTATCTAAACTGAATGTTATGGAAAGATGGATATATATCCAGAACAGACTATCCATTCAAGTAAAACAAAGCTCATCCCTGTCCATATTCAATGCAACTTGAATCTAAGGATGGGTAATAGAAAATGTACTCCAGGAATACCCCTCGTACCACTAATGGATAGAGGCTGTTCCTAAATGCTGTATCCCTTATATGGGTCCCCTCAAATTATCTACATTGTGATCATATTTATGCTCACTAGGGTTAATATACAATTATCAGCCATGTGATAGGTAAGACCAATTAGGAAATGTTAATTCAAGCACCAAAATGGACATTGGTTAAGCTTAAAATGTCCTCCAAGTGAACCTAAAATTGCCCTTTTTAGATCACTAGGTGCTCCTGTCACCCCCCCCCCTTCCCCACGCACAGTCTTCAACAGCTTCTGGTGCCTCTGTTTTTCTGTGTTTGTGTCTGAAAGGCAGACGTTTAGTGAACTGATGAGAAACAAGACCCTATGAATGATGACACTGACAAGGGTGGGACAGTGCTGATTACTCTTCCAATATGATGATGTTGCTTTCAGATGATTTTACATATAAGACTGTTTCTAAGAATTAAATTAATACAGCCTATGTAAGGTTGACTTCCTTCTCAGAGAGATGGTAATTCAAGGAGTCCTTGATGAAGATGTCTTGAACTTTGTATGGGTGGGGAAACCTTTTGTCCCCACCATGTTTGGGATCCAAAAGATTCAAAAAACATTTGGATCCCTAATGAGACCTTTTGTCACTGAAAACAGATCCAAGACAGAATTCTTGGTGAAATGTACTGACATTGAATGTAAACATATGTTGAATTCCAAGTTTTATATATATATATATATATATATATATATATATATATATATATATACACACACACACACACACACACACACACACACACACACACACACACACACACACACACACACACACACACACACACATCACATAACTATATATATATATATATATATATATATATATATATATATATATATATATATATATATGTATATATATATATATATATATATATATATATATATATATTACGTGATTCTTAGCATATTTTAAACAACTTAAATTTGATTGCATACACTGAAGATCTGATATTTATTAGTATTGATGTTATCAATATATTTACTGTTATACCACACCATTGTATTAGAAAGTTTTTAAATTATTTTTGAACAGACAGTCAAAAAATTTTAATGATGAATTGTTTGTGTTGCATTTTTTCTTGGAGATAGTACTGAAAAATAATTTTGCATTTTTTGGAGGTGAGTTTTTTAAACAGATTTCTGGAGTTGCAATGGAATCTGCATGTGCTCCCCTCTATGCAAATCTTATTTTATTGGTATAGAAAGATTAATTTGTATTTGCTTCCAATTATTTTTCTTGCATACATGCCTACTTTACATTTTTAGATGAAATAGTGATGCTATGGAACAGGAATGTTAATCAGTTATGGCTTTTATTTCTTATCCCTAGACTACTACTACTACTAACTTCTTGAGATTTACCCATCAAACTGGGTTTAATAGTGTTAACTATTTCAATATCGCTTTAAGTAAAGATTACGTTAGCAGTGGTTTGAGTCCATAGTTTGTCACAAATACACTTTTTCTAATTCTTATCTGCATTTTGAAAGTTGCCTCCTCCTTCATCAAAAATGTAGTATTGTGAAAAGACAGCTGGTATGCATTTCTATGCTTATTAGTGATGATCACAGGTTTAATTCTTGATTCATCTCTCTATCAAGTAGAACAAATCTCTTTTCAACAATCATCTGCATCTACTACTTAAACTCTCCCTTGCCTCCTATCTTCCTCTTTCACTCCTCCTTTTCTTTCCCCTTTGAACGCAAATACTGAGATACTAATACTTTAGCTAGTGTCTATATCACAACTTCGAATGCTATAACATCAAACCCAAAACCACAAAAGCTGAAAACTCAGAAGACTGAGAGCAGCAATTATTTTCCCTGGAAAAAAAATTGCTGTTCCAGTACAAAACGCAAAACACACGAACACTACAAACTATTTCTAATGTGTGGGGTTTGCCCCCCACACCCCCGACACCCCCTACTTAAATATACCAACTCTGAGATCACACCACAGTGAAGGAAGTAGCAACGCCATGGAAATGGCCCACCGAATTCTTTCCCTGGGAAAGAATTCGATGTTCCACGGCTTCGATATTTTCAGTCTTTGAACTTTCAAGTTTGAGATTTTGGTGTTTGAACTTTTCAGCGTTCAAACTTTTGATATACACCCCTTTAGCTAGTCCTGCACGGCGTGTCATGAATTCTTGAAATTCGTTGAGTCTCTATAAGTTTTCTCTATCAATATTTTTTTTACTGCCAATAATATGATGTTTCTTCTGTATGTTTTACCAGTATATAATTTGTTATATTTCAGACCATGTTTAAAACTCTTATAAGTGGAGCTGCCTTTGCTTCTTATTGCCAGAAATATGATGTTTCTTTTACATGTTTCTCCATTGTACAAATTGTTGCACTTCTGCATATATTTAAATGTCTCATATGTGGAGCTTTTCTCCTCAGGCCTCCAATGAAAATGAGATTGATAACATCATATCTATGTTTCTGGATAGGGGATATTCAAGGCATTTGCATAATAATATTAGAAATAAAGTGACACATAGTAGACATGGTAGATGTGCCCCTTTACTAGTTAGTAATAGTACAGTGCCAATAGTGCAAATAGTTGGTACTGTGGGTAAGGAAAAGAACCTGCCATTAGTTTTACCTTATAGTGTGGATATATACAAGTATCTTAACACAATTAGTACTACTTGGAATATTGCCCCCAAGATAAAAAGCAGATTGCGTTAAGTACAACAGGTTGTTTTTAGTAAGGGAAGAGTATTAAAGACCTCCTGGAGGGGCTTTTGATGAAGCTGCTTCATAGGAAAAATATGAATAAATGTGAATGATGTAAATATTATAGGTTTATTAATGATGGCCCTTATGTTAGTATGGAGGGGCATGAGAGTAATATTCCATGTCCCAGTCAATACAGTTATGCATAACAGGTGTGGTGTACTTGGTAACCTGTATCACTTGCCCCCACATTTTATGTGGGTAAAACTATCAGGAGATTAACAGATGGATTTCTGAACATCAGTATGCTATCAAAATAAAAAACAAATCTACTAATACTTTGAGTAGACATGCTCTTAATTGTCCCAGTTTTAAAAAGTTTATTTTTTCATTGTTGATGAAGTTTTGTACAATGAGAGGGGCAGAAATGAGGGTGGAGATGTGGATAACCCCTTTGAATTTAAAGAGATTATGTGGCAACTATGACTTAATGCATCCCCCCCCAAGAGATTAATTAACTTGTTTCTATTTTCCCTAATACTAAAATGTAGAGTCTTTATTTGGACATGAACAATATGTCAACTATTTTTTTATGTAGAAGTCTGTGTTATGATTTTTTATGTTTTGGGCATACAATTTTAGATTTATTACTGTTTTAACAAGTTTATGAAATGTATTTCATATGGTTAATTATGTTGATTGATGATGAGCTGCATTTAAAATGTGATTGGTTTGTATTTATATTGTGAACTGCCAGGTGGTATTTTCACTCTGATGAAGTCCCTTGATTATTTATTTATTTATTTATTTATATTTGTTGACCAGGAGTGCCCGACTGGACGTAGGTCAATTTTCAGCGGAGACCCGGGGAGAAAAGCTCCACAGTTAAAATAGAGAGACAGTAGTTACATTGGATTACATAGCGATTAACAATTTACATAGCAATTACTTACAACATATTTACAGATGAAGAACATAGTACCATCAGTAGACAACTAGAATCTTTATCTGTGAAGTACATAACTGACATTAACAAATGTTACAATAAAAAGTTCCTGCTTATAATAAGTACTAGGCTTATGAGCATCTGAGCTTGCTATAATCAAAGTAGTTAGTGGAGTGGAAAGAAAGGTAGTGGTTGGATGGGGTGGGAGATATTAGAGTGGGAGTTGCAAGGGCACAGCCAGCATGATTTTAGGTGCGCTTTTAGTAAAGTTTTGAAGTGGGTGCATGATGGTATGGAGGTAATTGTGGGTGGGAGGGAGTTCCATAATTTGGCTATGGTGCAGGAGAATAGTGCTTCACCAGCACGAATTTTAAATAAACTCATGAAAATTTTTCTGTGACATTTTTTTCTGGTCATGTGTGAGTTTATTTGTGTGTCTATAAGTTTGTGTATTTCTATAGGGCTTACCCTTTTGCAAAAAACAAGAACAAAATGAGATTTTTGGCTTTTTGCATTTTAGGTATTTTTTATTTCATTCTGTTGAAGCTTTTGCTTTCAGAAAGTTGGCATTTCATAGTGGAAACATATACAGTTATCATTTAGAAAGCAAAAAGGTCTGTAGGATTTCTACTTAATCTGGTCTTTATGTCTTTTATGTACAGTATAAATATGCATCAACTACTGAAAACAAGCATTTGTTATTAAAATGCTTCTTAAAGGCATCTGAACTGGACTTTTTAACAGGTTAATAGGCTCATAGGTAAGTGCTAGGCTAATGACCATCAGGGCCTTTATAAGTCTAGCTGTACAACCCAACTCAATTGTATCCCCATTAAAGATGGGCATTTATTTGGAGGATATTAGGAGGTTGTTGAAGTGGGGTGGTGTTAGTTTTGTTTGAGATTATAATTGTTTATTTATTTATCTATTTATTTTCTGCTAAAGTGCTGGTGACTCATAAGCAAGGCAGGTGTTTATCAAAAACATTGTGTTTGCCATCAAAAGGCTTGCATGTATTGTATTGTATGACTCAGGCAGAAAGACTGGACAAATCAAAGACAAACGATACTGTTCCCACTTTCAGGAACAATCCTTGAGCTGATGAGTTTGTCATCATCATCATCATCATCATCATCATCCTCAACATCACCAACCTCTTTTTTCCCATTTTTTACATGGGTCAGTGTGTCATGTCAACAGTAACCACCTTTCTCTCTATTCAGTGCCACTCGCCTACCTTCTTCAACATTCATGCCTGACTGTCACAGGTGTTCTCTCACACAGTCCATCCACCTCTTTATCAGATGCTGTTGTTTCCTTTTGCCTTCTTCCTGTCTACCCAAAATCTTCTTTACAAGATTGCCTTCTGCTTTTCTACACATGTGCCTAAACCACAACAACCTGTTCTGTTTGACATTTACTGCAACTGGAGCTACTTTGGCTTCTACTGTTATATCCTCATTTCTTCATATGTCCCTCAATGTGCATCCTACCACCCATCTCAGGCACTTCATCTCCATCACCTCTAGCTTCCTCATCTGCTCTGTCTTTACTACCTAGATTTCTATACCATACAGTAGTACTGATTGTCCCACTGTTTTGGATACCTTACCTTTCAGCTTCTTTGGCACTCTTCTGTCACAGACTATCCCCAACTCTCTGTGCCAGTTGGCTGCAGTCCCTCTGATTCTAGCTTTAACCTCCTCATTCAGACTTCCTTTCTCTTCAGCCATCCCTCTTAGATACTTGAAGCTGTTAACTTGTTCCACTATTTTCTCTTCTATCACAGTTCTCAGCTCCTTCTGATTTGCCCATTTGCTGCCATTACAGCTATCTTATCTGTACTCAGTTTCATTCCATGTGTCTTTAGTTTTGCATTCAGTTCCCCTATCCATTCCTGAAGTTATTGCTAAGCATCTGTCTGTAATGCCACATTATCTGCACACAGCAACTTTGTTCATTTGTCCTCTCCATCCTGTTTGCTAATGTAGTCCATCACCACTATGAACAGCAGTGGGCTCAGAGCTGCTCCCTGACTCCCACTGGGAATCCCTCTGTGAGACTGAACACTGTAGAGACTTGAGTCACTAGGTCCTTGTACATAGCCTTGGCTAATTCTATCAATGCTTCTGGGACTTTGAATCACCATAAGACTGCTGACATCAGCTTTCTTGGAACCTTGTCATATGCTTTCTCCAAGTCTAGGAATGCCCAGTTGGACTCTTTACTCATCTCTAGCTACTTCTCAAGTATCTGTCTCACTGCAAATATTGGGTCAGCTGTGCTTCATCCTGATTTGAATCCGAACTGCTCATCTCCCATATTAATTTATAATACCGTCTCTTAAGCCCACAATCTTCAACTACTATATCACCTCCATACCCGACAGCTCATTCTCAAGCACTCAAAATTCAACCCATCCCTATCTGCGTTACCAGAAAACTACTAAACTTTGAAAGCCACAGACAACTTAATATCTGAAATAGCAGCAGATGCTGTGGCACACCCTGTATCCATCTGAATAGGTCCATCAAAGAAAGCTGTTTTCATACTCTGTGGAAAAAAAATCCTACATACTTCCCCTATATAAGGGAGAAAGTTCCACTGATCTGTCCAACTACAGGATCGTAGCCATCCTGTCTTCTCTGTCTAAAATACTTGAAAAGTATATGCAATCCCATGTTCTTACCTACATTACTGAAGACTCACTACTTTCCCTGATACAGCATGGTTTCTGTCCACATCACAGTACCACTACTACACTACTAAGCTCTGTTACAGCAGCAAATCAAAACAGAAATAACAATTACCTCATTCCTTTCATATTCTTAGAGCTATTTAAAGCCTTTGACATGGTGCTACACCAATAATTACTATGCAAGATGTCTTTTTAGGGTTTGATAAACCCTTACTCTCCTGGTTTAACAGTTGCCTCTCCAACAAACAGCAATTTGTCAAAATAACATATCTTCCTTTCCCCCAGTAACCACGGGAGTCCCTCAAGGTTCTGTATTAGGTCCCCTGCTTTCTAATATATTCAGTAATGACCTACATTTACCAACCAAAGAAGGAGCTATCATCCAATATGCACATAGGTCTACAATTATCTCCTCTGCCAACAATATGGTTAAACTACAGCAGTAGATCCAAGAAGCTATCTCAGATTGAGACTTGGCTAACTGACTCACAGCTCCTTCTAATCCCCCCAAAATCTAAACTTACCGTATTCATCCCCAAGCAACTATCCAAACAAAAACATTTTTTTTTATTTCTATCATCAAACATTACCAAGATAGAAATGGTAACCCATTACATGCTACTAGCATACTTATCAACCTCTTAGTGTAAGAAATCTGGACAAAGCCTGTTAAAATTGGGTGACAAAGGCCAAGAAATAGGGACAGAGTTTAAATATTGCTCTTATAAAATTAGAAAATTGATAGAGTAGCAGGATTTCTGTTAATATACATTTTCTGAAGGATTTGAAGTCTGAAACTCAAAAGTATGTTCATAGGTTCATAGGTTCATAGGTAGGTACTAGGCTATCGGCCCTGGGGCCTATACAAGCCCAGCCAAAAAGGTACCCTGACTTTTGCCACCCAAGAAAATTATTTTCCTGTGCCACTGTTGAGCAGAGCCACAGAGGTGATCCCTGGGGTGAATTTCCTATTTCCCATCCAATCATCAAGATTTTTCTTGAAGAGTGTTAATGAGGAGCCTTGTTTGATATAGATAGGCAGTTTATTCCAGAGTGTGGGAAGTCTCTGGGACAGGAATCTATCTGTCCGGCATGTTCTGTTTATTGTGGTGACAAGGTTTAGGTCCCTAGAGCATGTAGCTCGGAGGGATTGGGATTTCTTTAAGTGGAGCATGTCCAACAGCTCTGGGTTTGACATAGCTTTGTATGTTAGGCAGAGATCACCTCTGAGTAGGCGATATGCGACAGAGTAAAGCTGGAGTTTTTTGAGACGGTCTGTGTAGGGCATCTGTTTGAGGCCGGTAATCCTCTTTGTGAGGTATTTCTGCAGCCTTTCCAGTTGTTGTAGATGTCTTGTGAGGTACATACCAAAAGGGGCGTTGTACTCTATAATGGGTCTAATGAGTGATGAGTAGAGGGGAACAATGACCTCTTTTTTTCTGGATGAGAAAGCTTTTGTGATGAGGTGTGCCACGTAGAAGGATTTCCTGACTACTGTGGTGATGTGATTATCAAAGGAGAGGCTACTGTCCACCTGTGTCCCAAGGTCTCTTATCACACTTTCGGTGTTAAGTATACTACCGCCTATGCTGTAGTTCATGGGTACAGAGTTTTTACCAAAGGGGATGACAATGCACTTTTTGGCATTGAGTTTGAGGCCATGTCATTATTTTTTTTACTTAAATCTTCAGATCATCCCAGTAATTTGCCAGAAAAACACATATTTTATGAGGAAGAGACCAAAATGCTGAGGCAAAAATCTGGACATTCTGTGAAAATCTGGACAGTTGACTGGTATGGCTATTAGGGTTTACCATTGACAAAAATCTAAAATTTGACCACTATGTAAAACAGGCTGTAAAGAAAATCCATCAAAATTGTGATCCCTTTATACAGCCACACCCTACCTAACAAAACAGACTAGGATAAGCATTGCCTCATCTTTACTCATCCCTACATACCTATAAGCCACCCCCATTCTTGTCAAATTACAATCCAGTCAACTCTCATTACTTGACCACTACATAAAGAAATTGCAAAATCTGTTGTCAACTATTATTATAGGATACACAGTGGCTGGAATTAAGATACTATTTAACATGCTCTTAATTTGTCATAGTGCATAACTTTACATACCACCCAATAATATCCAATTGTACAGTCCCAAAAGATCACTACGCTCTGCTGACAAAATGTTGCTGACTGTAACTAAATCAAACAACACTGCCGGAGACTCCTATACTCCTCATCTCTTGATAAAACCTGGAATTCTATACCTCTCTCTCTTGTACAATAGTAGAAAACAATGTCTTTCAAACTACACTTAAGGTTGTTGTTGTTGTATCTTTCGGCTTTTTCCGGTTAGGGGTCGCCACAGCGGAACTCCGGTCCGTTAATGATTGGCAGTAGATTTTTATGTGCCAAGTTGTCAGCCCTGATGCACAACCTTCAAAGAAGGTATGACCATTCACACGTCTCCATACAGAAGACGTTCTAGCTGAGAATCGAACAGGACAACATCTTACTGTGAGGCGACAATGCTACCGCAGCACCAGCAGTTATTATCACCTAAAATATAATAGGCTATGTGTTTTACCTCTCCTGGGCTAAGCTAAATGATGCCTCTCTCTCAGCCTCTTTTCTTGGCCTATGTACTATATATATATATATATTTATATGGCCCCTGTACTCATTAAATGGCTCTAAGCTCTCATAATACGCTGGTATAACCACAATCTGGTCGACTGCCCTTTGTACTTCAAAGTATGGCCTACACTTATTGTCAGTCTCACAATTTACAAAAATATTTCTGCCATAAAGCTTTGTAATAGGTTGCATTGAATGTCAATCATAAATGTTTTCATTTTCTTGTCCACAGATGTAATACTCTATGAATTTTTATTCAACTATGGATTATTTCCATATGAGGTAAAAAAAAATCTTTATCAAACTATGCCTAACTTTTACTGACTAAAAATGTACTTATGCTTCTTGTTAAAAGTGTATTAACTATTGTTTTACTATTTACTCATTTTATTGGGAAGCTTTTCTCTCCAGGGGCAGCTTGCCTTCCTAGCTAGACAATCCAGGTAAACAAATACAATAACGAAATAAATACATAAATAAAAAAAAACACATTTCCTCATGCAAAATAAAAATATTGTTTTGCATGTCCATATATATATATATATATATATATATATATATATATGGGTCTACTTCTATTCGCTGACAGCCCATTTCACTGAAACCCATTTCGTTGACAGCTCATTTCATTGACAAAAGTATTCAAGGCAAAAACCTGGGTTTTGCCCCCCTCCCCACTGTTGTGCGACTGTGGAGTTGTTATATATAGTTGGGGGACACAGCCCCCCACCTAGAATGTTTGTCAATGAAATGAGCTGTCAACGAAATGGGTTTCAGTGAAATGGGCTGTCAGTGAATGGAAGTAGACCCATATATATATATATATATATATATATATATATATATATATATATATATATATAGACTGTGTGTAACAGTTTTCTTTCTGTGTCATACCAATTGCATATTTCAGTTGCTTCTGTTCTATCATTACTGAAGATGTTTCACAAGTTATTGCTTATACGAAGTATATGCATGAATATAATGTCTTATTATTACTTGTATAAACAAATCAATGTCTTTACTGGTCTAGATCTCGGGCCATGGTTGAAAAGGGTCAATAGACCAGCCCACTTCCCTGGTAGATAAAGACTAATAATAAGTCAGACATGAAGCCAACAATGGTGCATGCTTCTGGGCAATGCTACCAGTTATTCATTTTCATTCATTTATTCAATCATTCATTCAGTCATTTGTTCTATGATGCTCACTTTATCCTTTTTAGTTTCACAGTAGAGTTGAAGCATATCTTAGTAAGTAATAGATACTATGCAAAAAACACTCACACATACACGCACACCGACTCACATACACGCTTACACAGACGCACACTCACACACTGTTGCAAACCACATATGAACCTACAGGCAATTTACAGGATCTCCAATTCACTTAATGGTATGCCTTTGGAATGTGGAAGGAAAATAGATCACATGCTGGCAACTTACAAAGAGTGAAGGGAAGACATGCAGGATCCAAAAAGAAGGCACCCCAGCTGAGCAAAAGCACAGAACCAATGACAGCAAGGCAGCAACACTAATCACTGTGATACTGTGACATTTTAGCTTATAGATTATAATGTGGCCATTTCTTCAAATATCTGTTGAATATAACAGATGCCACTTTTTAAACGCAGAGATCAACAATTTTTCTATAACTCATTAAAGAAGATTGCTCACAAATAACAAATTATCATTTTAAATACAAAGTACAGGTAAGTGAGATACATAGCAATATATTTTCAAGTCAGAACTATTTCATCTCTGAATTTAAATAAATGTTTAACTTTACTTCCTTGGTCAATGTTTTACTTATTTTAGACTCCCACCGACATATTAATATTTGGTATTAGATTGTACTGCCTTCAGCTGTTTTCCATGAAGAAGATATTCTTGAGCTTGAAAGTTGAAATCTACCATTGCCATACCCAACAACAGTAAAAATGGTCACAATGAATAGACTGTGAACTTTGTAAATAGTAACTTGTAACAGACACTCTCCAAACCATACAGATGCAACACTCACCAAGTTATTAAAGGATACGGTCACAGTTTGCTGCCTCTTAGATATTGGGATTAGATCACTAGGGCCCTTAGGTCTCTGCACCACCTCAGATACAGTTGTGACCTGGCAGTTGCTCACATAGGGGGGAACAGTCTTGAGTATGACACCCTGGAGGAGATGCTGAAAGACATTATCAAGCACTCTGCTCATATCTGAAGAAGACAAGGTCTTGGCATTGAACAGCATTTTATCTTCACCAAGAATGATGCCTAAACGCAAAGATAAAATTATTGGTTTACATATCTGGATAGGGATCTGGTGTTATTTTAGAGGGGATCTAATGTATTTCTGCATGCATTGAAATAGAAAACAAACTCCACTGCAACTTACACCCTCAGCTATTACATACTGGCTAAAACATTTGTTACTCCAATAGTGACTTTTTAGACAGCGTTCACCTGACAGACGTCCCCACATAAAAAAATTTCAATCTGGATAATATCAAGGTAGCATACCACAACACTAAACAGCTAAATATCTGAACTTGAGGTCTTCCTTACCCTCAAAAATGTCAGTATTTATAGAATTATCATAACCTGGTTCTAGCGTAGTAATAGCACTCCCTCTATTGCAGAGTCATGTGTTCAGACCACTATCAGCTGTGGGGTAATATCAATATTTAAGCATAATCCTATGTCTCTTTCCAGATTGTACATGACACAAATTTGGAACTGGTTGAAGTCTTAGTTACACTCAATAAAATTAATAATCATATTATAGCCAGTTATGGAGCTCCATTTGTGACCCATTCAGAGCATGAAGAATACCGTAACCAGTTAGAAAAGTTGACTAAAGTAAATTCCTTTCATATCCATGACTTTAATTATACACCATAAATTGGAAAATTTATTCTGTCAGTAATATGTAGAGGGCTTTCTGAACTTCATCAGTGCTAATTCATTTGACCAAACTGCCTCCAACCACCAGAGGTATTAACCTTCTCAATGTTATCTTCACATACATTTCCCCTCTTGTACCACTATGCTTCTTATCTCCTTTTGTCAAATCTGACTATTTTGCTGCAAGCTCTCCTTGAAGACCTGCTTTGCAGCCCCTTATATTTCCTATACCTTCAGGGATTATTTCAAAACCAGTTACTCTGTCTACTGATCTCATTTATAAAAGGAAATGATTAGAATTAGTGGGATGCATAGGAGTTTGCAGGCAAATTAGTCTTGATACCATTAACACATTGCCAACACCCATTGCCAGGCTGTATCCCCATTCTGAAGGAGGGCTAGGCTAGTTAGTCCTGGGGTAAATTTGAGGGTACTTATCTAGTCATCTTGTTTCTGTTAGAAGAATATTGGACTGATAAACCTACAGGTGCAGCTTATCCAAGTGAAGGAGAAGGCACTATGCAATTAATCTATCTCTCCATCACATTTTATTTATCTAGTGGTGAAGATTTAGGCTCCATGGTGCTGCTACTTGCTAAGCTATTAGACATGAGAAGATGTGGGAAATTAAAAATTGCAGGCTGTATAGTGGTGTAGCTGGTGAGGCTCATACCACCCCTCAAGACTTGATAACATACTGAGTAAAGGGATTGAGCTTCTAGCATGTCTTGATAACTCAGTGTCTTTAAGTCTGAAATTCGCTTAGTTACAAACCTCTGGCACTTCTCTAGTTCTTTGATATGTCAAATGAGATACATCCTGAAGGGGACATTTTGCTCTATAATTGATCTAATCAGTGCTGACATCTTTAGATCTGGATGACATCCCCTTGCCTATTAGCTGAGCTAAAATGATGGAATTTTAACTATAGCCATCACATGATGAAAGGAAAGGGAACTGTAACCCAGGTACCCAGGTCCGTGACAACATTTTCAATGATTAGTTAAGTATTGTCTATACTATATTTTGTGGCAGGCGTTGTTTGCCAAACAAAATAATACTACACTTTTTCACTTTTAATTTGCTTCCCAGCCTCCTCTTAATTATATTCCCTCTTGCATAGATGTATTGCAATATTTGTAGCAATCTGATGTAAGCATAAGTAGAAGGTTAAAACTCTACCTGTAAGGTAGAATTATCACATAAACAGACTGTATAAGAATAAGAAAAAGCTCTTTGCCATGTACAAAAGATGCTCATTTAATCATTATAAATTGTCCGGCAGTTATTGCAGAGGATTAAAGAGCTGTTAACAAGCAGCTTCCTGTGGTTCAGTGACCAGGGGATTGATTCCCTAAGCCTCCATTTGCCTAGCAGCATGACTCTGACTAAATAACTTAACCAGATAGCACTCATGGGCTGAGGTCTGTGGAGATCAGTAATAAATAAATAAAAATAAAAGGGATTTGAGACTGGTCAGGAAGTTTCTCAAACTTGCCATTAGGAAATGTAAGGACTACTATTAACTTGTAACTAATTCAAAAACAGCCATAAGGACTTCTTTGTCTGTTTTTAAAAGATTAAAAGTAACAAGACATTCTGTACTGAACTTATCTCTAATTATTACTCCTTCTCCAACATCAAAGATATTGTTAATATGCTTGTGAGTAAATTACTTCCAGCTTCATCACGCTCATCTTCTCGTCTATTCACCAATTTCTCCTCATGCCTCCACTCCTGAAAAAATGTTATATCAATTTTATACTAAGTCCTTTTAACACTTTGTAAAATTAGAAATACCATTTCCACATGTCCTTGGATGTCTGCAGAGAAATGCTAAGTCTCAGCTAAGAAAACTGCCCCATCCACTCTTCAGCCCAAGTTTCTCCACTTGATACATCTCCACTATGTGAAGAACAGCTATGGTTCCTCTACTGACCATGGGAATTATAGGCCTATTAGTCTCATTAATGTTAGGGCAGCCATGGTGGTGCAGCGGTTAGCGTTGTTGCCTCACAGCAACAGGTTCTCCGGTTTGATTCTCGGCTGGGGTGCCTTCTGTGCGGAGTCTGCATGTCCTCCCTGTGGTCACGTGGGTTTCCTTCAGGTGCTTCGGTTTCATCCCAAAGGCATGCTGTTGGTGGATTGGACACTCTAAATTGGCCCTAGGTGTGAGTGTGTGCATGTGTATGCCTTCTGCGGAATGTTGGGTGCCGGGCTGGCAACTCGACACCATAAAACTCCACTGCCAATCATAAGCAGACAGGTGATGTGCTGTGGCAACCCCTAATAGGGAAAAGGAGAAGAAGAAGTCTCATTAATATTATTTGCGAGGCTATGAAACAAATTATAGCTGAAATAACAGTTGTGTAGTTGACTTTATATCCTTGGATACACACCAGTTTGTCTTTGTAAATGGCAGATTATGCCTGTTTTGCCTGGGTTGAGTTTACTAAAATGGGTATTAAGGCTTCTGATGAGTGTATAGTTGGACATTTGCTAATGTCATTGGCACTATTCCCCATGTTGGGGTTATTGATAAACAATCCCAACTCATCTTTCACCCATACATAGTTTACAGGAAAGGTAACTGGATATCAGAGAGAACCCATATCATTAAGGTGAGGGGGTGTTTGCTCTTGACAAAAAAGTATCACCAGTGATGTCTCACTAGCCTATGTCCTGGGCCCCCTTCTTGTTATATACTTCAGCGGCATGAAAGCTGACATCAGTCAACCATAGCTACCCTTGTTTACTGATGACTGAAACTGGGGACAGTTATCTAATTCCATTTTGATACTCAATTTCTGCAGCAAGGGCTTGAACAAACAAATTATTTCTTTGTTAGTCATGAGATTACCCTCAAAATCAAGAAATACAGCACCAATTCCCCTTTGTAAATCTAGAAATACCTCTACTTACCATATAGGTGACATTTCACTTAAATCTGACACAGTCATCAGGGACTTGAGTACCTTTGTTGAAAACAGACTCTCTTTCACTATTGTGTATGTGAATCGATTAGAAAATCCTTCCACATTGCACAGCTTATTCTTATTGGAATCTCCTCAAGGTCCACAGAAGTTATTCATCCCTTATTAAGCCCATCATTGAATATAGTGTCCCCTTTGGCACATACCTCACTAAGCACCTACAACAACTTCAGACATTTCCGTGTTTCCTTACCAAGAAGATCCCTGATTTCAGTGCCCTTAGCTACTCTGATAGATTAAAATCCCTTTCTCTCTACTCAGTGCCACTTAGACTGTTGAGGGGTGATCTCCTTTTAGCCTTCCTTGCTGTGAATGACTCAGCACTCTTTGAACTCTTTCTTCTAAACAGAACAAATAGCAAAACAAATGCCTGCACTATGAAACCAAACCTATACTTCTACATCTACAACCCTTAATGGCATAGCAATTACTTAACTTAATGTATTCCCCATTTGTGTAATAGGCTACTCAGACACAAGCACATCCAAAATGACCTTTAAAACCAGTCCAGATGATTGGATGAGTGAATGCAAATGTTTACAAAAGAGATGTGGGTAAAATCTTCTCAGTGAGTGTGTGTGTGTGTGTGTGTGTGTGTGTGTGTGTGTGTGTGTGTGTGTATGTGTGAGGGAATTGTTAGTATGATGATGTGACTGAGCTTCCTGAAAGTAGGCAGGGAAATGATTCTTTGATTCAATATCCTGTCAACCATCAACCATCACTATGGGCATGAATAAAGAATTTGTCTTTGTTGAAACACTCTTTCTGTGGAAAACTAGCTAAGGCTTTTGCTTTATCAAGTCTTGTAATTCTTAGGGTCTCCTGGAAGATAAACTAGTTGACAAGAGAGTCTTCCATTAAAACAAACAAACAAACAAAACATAATGTTAACAGACTGCATAATCTCAAAAAGACTTTAGTGTTACCCATTCTAGCACCAAATTGAATGTCTTTGGCATTGAATCTCTCTCTGTTCATTTTACACTTTGGTGTAAAATCCTTATCTTGGAAAATGAAATACTTGAAGACTGATGCCTCTTTCTATAGCCAGTTCCCATACCTTCAAGGGTACATTGCATAGCTGTTGAGATTGACTAGGAGTTGTATGCAACTCTTTCCAATTGACTATTTTGCCAAAGTCTTAGAAAATTTTTAGCACCAGACTTAAACTGTGAGTTGCTGAAGAGAAGTTGAAACCAACAGGCAGTTATCTTGGTAATGAAATATAAATGTCTTTTAATCTTACGCAGGTCAATAATAGAAAAATGCACTGTGTGAAACTTGTTCTGTGCCAAGATAAAAAATGTATCAGTTATCATAATTTTTCCATTTTTTTTTTGAAAAATTGAAAATGTTTAGGATGTTGACTGAAACATGGATAATGAAGGAGAGTAGTGAGAGAGTTGGAAATGCCCTACATTCTCATTTTTTTCACCAACTGGAAGGCTTCCTCAGGAAGTGCCAGTCTTTTTCCTTTAATCCCATTTTTTCCTCGGGGGCTTTCTATTGTTTTATATTACTGGGGCAGTTCCTGGAATATGTCCCAATAAGAGTTGAAAAGTCACTTTTAATCCAGTGTTCTTCTGTTCTTTTCTTCAGGTCTGAAAGAATCCGCTGAATCATATCAAACTAGAGCTATCAGGGATGATAGGACAATTAGCAGTGGAGATCTAACATCTTTAGAGTGTATCCACTGCCTTAGGTAAACACAGAATCTTATGGTCACTCTAGAGAATACTGTCTGCAAGATGCTGCTGTTATATCTTAATCACACTTGGTCATATGGCCTCCAATTTTTTTATTTATTAGTTTTTTGCTCCAGCTCATCTCTGATCAAGCAAACTTTCCCACCAGCTGTTCTACTGACTCATTTTTCCCCCAAGGGTCAAGAGTCCTGAGGCCCATTTATATACATAAGGGCAGCCGGTAAGCATGCTGGGATTGGTGCTGTCATCTATGCAGTGAATTAGTTTTTTTTTCTTTTGGACCCTATGCCCCTGAACATGTCTGTTACAGTCCAAGGGGTATCATGAAGTTAACCACTGAGAGGATTTTCCCTGTTTTTTGAGTGATGCTACCCTTAAAGACCTCATTTCCATTGGAATAGTTATCTCTGCATGACCTTTGGTTTCTACCAGAATCTGTAGTGTGGTATTAACACCCTGGGCATGCACACTGTTCCCTCTTCCTGAGTGAGGTGAACAGAGAGAGCATCATTGTTTCATTCTGTCTCTTGCCAGATCCTTCATTACTCAGGATGCTAACAAAACATCTGTCACCTGGGCCACATTCAGGTCCTTATCCGTCTGTATCCCAGAAATGTCAAACCTCTCGCAAATATTGATATTATTCAACACAGCCAGCTTTGTCCTTGGTGTCTGGTCAATGATCTACTGCATTGGCTGTAGTGTGCACCCTGATATAAATTAATATGGACCTGATAATTAAGAATCCTTTTGTCATGGTGTTGGAGAAATACTTTTTTGCCATCTCTGTCTAAAACCCAAGTCATTTCATTGGGATTTGCCATGAGATCTGTCAGACAAAGATTTACTTTATGAAGCATCCTGGGCCAGATCAATTGAAGGTGGTCCTCTTTGGTCATATAAAATTCATCCGTGTACTAGAGGTGGTGGCTGTATGTAAATATTTTGAGTTGTATCTTCTTTGATGTAAAGAAGTATGGGATGATTAAACCACTCATGTAGCTGCTCAGTCATTTCCTTCTCAAAATGTCTCTCTTAGAGGAAAAAGCATTTTCACTTGGTTTGTTGAACTCCCACAACATGTTCAACATTGCTTAAAGAAAAATATCTTCAGGATGTGGACCTCATGAAATATGGCCACAACCTAATTCTCAATATTATGGCAAGAAGGGGACTAAGGAATGGCTTTTTGTATGCCTTATCTTTTTGCACAGAATCTTTTACTTGCTGCCTTTTTCTTTTATGTACAGAAGATAGAGAGCCAAAAACTTAAGTCACTGCTGACACTGAGACCCCATTTGTTAAATAGTCAAAAGAATGGGGAAAACTTTTGTGATTCCTGGATATGTACATATTTGATATACTTCTCAACTAAATTTCTGATGAATGATTTGTGGAAAAGCTGAGACTGGCTTTGATACATTCATTGGCAAGACTATCGACAATGAGAATTTGCAGTTCACAGTATTCCATAGCCGTTTCTTTACTTGCCACATAAACTGACAAAAGTATACACTCTTCACATATAAAAATCACGAGTGTTATAATTTCAGCCTATTTATTTTTTTCTGAGAGAACACTGATCTGTCCCTTTTGCTGTATTTTTATTTTCTTTCTTTATATTTTTATAAAGGACACTTTCTCATGAGTTCTTTTAGTATTTTTTTTTTCAGTTTAGTGATTTCTTTAGAGCTTTTTAGATGGATGATATGGATTATTTTTCTATACTGCTGTAATGACAGCCTCAATTACAGGAACTATCCTAGCCTTTAATTTCTCTTTCAGTGAATGGGCCTCTAGTACTTTAATGCTTCTGGTTCTGGTGAATGACTTGAACTGCATTTAAAGTTCACAGTCTGCTTTTGTATGTTCTCTTGTTCATAGGTTCATAGGTTCATACTAGGCTATCTGCCCTAGGGCATTTATAAGCCTAGCCAGAGTGTGTTTCTTTGGGGTCTTTCCAGTTGCTGCAGGGTGTGTAAGGTACACATCAAAAGGGGGCCCAATTATGGGCCTGATGAGGGATGAGTAAAGAGGCACGATGACCCTCCCTGATCTAGATGTGAATCCCTTCATGATTAGGTGGCTATATAAAATGTTTTTTTTTTCCTTTTTTGCGTGGGTGGTGTCAAATGAGAGATTGCTATCAACTTGGGTCCCAGGGTCCCTTATTTCTTCTTCTGTCTTTAATGGCTTGAGGCCATGCTCTGGGCAAGTTGCTGTCTGTACCAGGACTGAGCCTTGTGGGACACCACTGTAACTGGTTTTTGAGTCTGAGGATCCAGTGTTTGTAGGTCCCCAATATCTTTTTTATGAGGGTCATGATGATTTTTTTCCATAGCTTTGCAGACCAAGCTAGTCAGCTTATAGGGACTTAGTTTCTAGGATCCGCGCTGGCACCACCCTGTAGTAAGGCTGAGATTGAACAGTAGTTTTATTTTTGGGTTTGGCTCTTCTTGGAGTTTCATGTGGATGCAGCCGCTGAGATGTCAGGAGATGTCAGGAGGGCAGCACTCTGCTTATGCCCTGAACCTGTCAGCTAGGATGTTCGTAGTTTTTGCTAATACTGATCAGTGATGCCTTCCCTTTTTTTTTTTGGATTTTCATTCATCAGCTTCCTCCTTCCTAGTTTGTTTTATGGCTGGGGTCCACACCAGACAGTCTGATCTTACCAGTGAGGGATACACTCTGGTCTGGAGGCATAGAGTCCCATGTTGGTGATGATCACAGTCTATGTTTGGGTAGTTGAAGTCGCCCAATATAATGGTGTTTTGGAGACCTTCATATTTTCAGTGTTCTCAGGAAAGTCAAGTCCTTCCTGGGTTTTGGGAGGGTGGTCTGTAGCAGGATATAAACTGATGTTCTCCATGCTAAGGAGAGTTTCGAAAAGTGCATCTTGAGGTGAGTAGCATTACGGTTTGTCTTTGAGCCTTGCCTCCTAGTGAAGCATCGTGGGCTTGTCGAGTATATCATCCCAAGCTGACAGGCATTGATTTCCTTGAATGACACCAGTACTTAAGCCAATTGTTGAAATTGATCATCTTGTCTTCATATTGTGGCATCATTCTTGGTGAGGGTAAGATGCTACAAGGTCACCTCTCCTTGTTCAGCCTGGTGAGCGGGGGGGCAGTGTGCCTGAGTGTATCAGGTGTGTTGTTTAGTCTTAAGGGCTGTGACTGTTTGGCACACTGACTTTGTGAGATATGTGTTTGTGTGATTATGTGTTTGGTTTGCTGTCGTGGGTAGGTCTATGTGAGACTGAATTTGTAGTGAGTGTGGTTTCCTTCTCCTCCTGACTGGTTATGTAGAATAATATTGGGAATTCCTTAATAATTGAAACCATGATCCACAGAAGCACTGAGAAGCCACGCACAGGGTGGAATTAGCAAACAAACAACAAGCATATAAACAAAGCTAGATTCAGCAGGCCTGGATCTAGTCTATGCTACAGCAAAACAAGGTGTACCAATTCCAGTAAGATACAGTTCAAATATTCACAAACCTTCTTAATGTAAAATAACTGGCCTGAAGCCCAAGTGCTTAAACCAGAACTAATACACTTTAAGAATAACAGACACTGGGCTCTCAATCAGCAGTTCCCAACTTAGAAGGATAATGTAAAACAACTGGTCTGAAGCCCAAATGCTTAATCCAAAAGACTTAGAATGATAGCTACACTTTAATCAAGTTACTACCAAGCAGTAATAAATACAATTGAATGCTTTAGAGAATGCCTACTTCAGTAAGAAGCAGTTCAGATATGCATGCACTATAAGCCTTCAACCAGAAATTCCCAGCTCAGAAGGGCAAAGTTCAGCCTCTCCTCCCACAAGAGTGCAGACCAAAGCCCAAGTGCTTAAACCAGAATTAATACACTTTTAGAATAACAGACACTGACCACAAACCCTCTCAGTGCAAAACAACTGGTCCAAAGCCCAAGTGTTTAAACCAAAAGGCTTAGAATGAGTTACACCAAGCAGTAATAAATACAATTGAGTACTTTTAAGATGATGCAAAAGTAAAAAAGTAGGTTTTTTTGAACAAGTGCTGAGATCAAAGAAACAGATTTGAGTGCTGAAACTAGAAACTGGCTAGTTATAAGAAATAGTCTATACCACTTAACAGGAAAGGCAGTGAAAGTAATTCTATACTCTGTCTGGAAATCTTTATGTGACCGCTATTTTACACAGGCATATTTATTTTGAAAAGGGGAAGAAACAGAACACAGCTTGATTGGTGATGGTACCGGGAAAATATGCTAAAATAAAAATTAGTATGTTATGTTATCTGACTAATATAGACACTACTTACTCTGAATAAGTACTCAGACCTTTATGGAAAGCCAACCAACCATCACAAGTGGTAAGAAGATGGCTTGAACTGATATCATACCTGAACATATTGTCATGAGACTGAAATGGAAAGCACCTGAAGTAAAGCAGATGTTGGTTGCAATTTAATTGCACTGTGTGTCTGATAAAATTGCTCTAAGAAAAGTACAGAAGGAGGTTAGTATGGTTACATGATGACGTACTTACTGTCAAAGTAAGAACATTGCATTAATAGAAGATCAGGTGAACAGAAGATGCTATATGAAAAACAGTACTGAAAATGTGGAACACAACTACAGATGCTCTTTTCAGTTTGGGACTGGTCTAGGATTGACTGCTTCTTAGAATCTTTGACTACCTTAGCTATAGTTCAAAATGTTAGCACTTAATGTAGATTTTACACCTTAACATTCTGCCATTTAACTGATATCCGACCTTAAGAAATTTACCCACAGTTCCATACAAAGATAAAACTGCATATTAAATCTTCATATTCTTTAGGGATGCAAACCTCATCTGCAACATAAATAAGACATCCTGGAGGGACAGGAATGTGTTTCAGAGACTGCCCCTTCTCTGCAACAGGCTTATCTTCCATGTGAACCAGAGTTCCTCACTATACGTATTCAAGTGCGACTTGGGTCAGTGGATGGGGAATTGCAAAATTACCTTGGTTTGCCACCTATAACCTTACAAAGAGGAAGTTTGTAAATGCTTATTCACTCATACCCAAACATACCCCCTAAAATAAGTGGTATGAGAAGTACAAATACATTTGGGACGTATAGCTGGGTATAAAAAGGCCCTTTAATGTCACTAGCTTAGTAATCACCCATGAACCTATGTATTCTGATTCATTACTTTTTGATCTTACTGATCAAAGTGTGAAACTGTATATTTACTGGACCTCTGTCTACCAGACCTACATTAAAACTGTGCTATGAAGACAGTTACTAAGTAAGGCTGCTTTCTTTTCAAAAATCAGAAATCTAAATATGTCATAAATCTAGGAATTCAAAATTAAAAAAAAAATATATTAACTTATCCTAAGTTCTGCTTAATGCAATTAGCCACCTACAATGATTCTATAAATGCAAATATGTCGATGTCAGTGGACAAAAGAAACAAAGTACAACTAAGTGATAAACCAGCATATACTGTATGATGCCTTCTGTATCAATGAACTGCAAGAACTTACTTAACTCTTTGTTCAAATAAAGTAAAAAATATAAAATAAAAAATGAATAAAATAAAAATATTTTTAAAAATAAAAATAAAGAAAATAAAAAGAGAGATAAGGGTTGGGGTGAGAGAAAAAGAGATAAGATTAGTACCATCATATGTTACATACAATGCATTAATACAATTATACAACTCTATTATCTTAAGCTGCACATTTAAGTCTACCTCCTAACAGATACAGAGTATACTACAGATTGCTGCAAGTAATCCTTGAAATGTGCATATACTGCACATATGAGTGTTTCAATTATACACATTACAGTTTACGGCAGGGCATTTGTGCCACTGGTATAGAGGTTTTAATGTAATGTAAATATTATTGCAGAAATAATGGTATGGTAGAGTTATGAATTCTGGTATTTGAACCCATATCCTCTGACTAAAGTCTAATATCGAGCACTTGCAATTGATTTGTGGTACAAATGCATGCATATTTGCATTTACATTTGGGATATGCATACTCAATTTGATACAGCTGTATAAAATAGCAACAAAGCTATCTTTAACTTTTAATACTACAATAACACTTCTCTTCTGCTGTATGCATACCATTTACTCCCCTCAGTCTGTCCAATCTAGCCCCTTGGGCCCCTACATTGAACTCCCAATCACTGGAAAAAAACAGAAAAGAACAGAAGACCATTATGCATATCATTATTGCCTATATTCAGTTTTCTAAGGCTTACAAATGCTCACTTGAGTTGATACTTACACAGATGTGGGATGTCCTCAGTCCTAAATTCCTCAATCCAGTGACATAGAGTATCCCTTTTCCTCTTCTGTAGGTCATTAAAATGATGCCTATATTGTTCTCCAATGTGCAGGATACCAGTGGCACTAGATCTAGCCTGGGCTAAACTATCCTATGCTTCAGACTTGCACTGGGAGCCAGAATAGTCCCCCTGAGGAAGTCTTTTGCTGTGGTGTTTTACTGGGAGCCAAATGAATATCCTTGACTCCTGAACACTCCCTCTCTGTGCCCTAAACCTGGCACATTCCCCACTAATGCTTGCCATGTTTATCTACCAGCAGATCTAGAGCAATGGAGACTGATGCTTTCCCACCAATTCCTGTTATGACATTTACTGGAGTGCACACATCTATGCAAAGTGTTTGCACAATGGTGCATAGAAAGCAGTAGTGCCAAGCAGTGAAGAATGAGAAAATTTATTTTTACATCATGGGATTGAAACCTAGGCATAAGGGACAAAACATTTACTTCCACAGTGTTGATTTTCCATCTTTGCTACAGTAGAAGTGCTGCTTAGACATAGTCAGGCATCATACATAAATGGAGGTGACAGTATGAGCTGTTACACATGTACGTGTGTGACCCGACAAGGTTATTGGATATAGAGGGAGTTGTGTATGTGTCTTAGACAAATGTGAAGGCCATGCAAGTCCAGATAGCAAAATTATACTTACACAAATATAGTACATAGTATACCCTCAGTCATACATCTGATAATAAATCTGATAAGACATACATAAATAAATGAAAAACATAATAATAGTGTGTTGTCCCTCATGCATATAGAATGAATATAATGGGGAAGTGGAACAATAGTAAAAGTATATGGAAAATCCTGAATTAGAAATCAGGACCATGTGTATGGCAGTCCTACACGTATATCTGTTGCCACAAGACAGTTGAAATAACACTTGTTCATGTTTCAGTTCATTGCCATAAACTGCAATGTCACAACAGTGAAAAAAAAAAAAAAAGATTGCACACCCTGTACTAGGACCCAGGGTCATCTGTACTCCAGCCCGATACTTACACCTGCTGCCACAGGACTAGTTACATGACATACCCTAATTTACTAATCATTCTTAAGGTCTCTGTGTTAACAGCCATGCAACACCACTTAGTGAGTTTGCTCTGTGCCCAACAGAATGAATTGAATGTATCCAGTTTTTATTTTTGACTGTCTGGATCCTGTATGCTTCCTTGATGCTCCAGTTGTCCAGTTTGCATACTGCCACACTTCATGGAAATGAGATAAGCACAGCCAAACCTGCCATTCATTTCCTCCATTCCCTTGACTGAGCTATGCACTGCATCATGCAAACACTGGCCATAAAAAAACAATAATTAAAAAAAAGCAACACAGAAAAGTGGTTGAAATGAGGAAAACTCAATCTATGACATACACACTAGAAAATGATGGTTCACATTAGATCTATATAGATCTGGATTTGAACTCTCACTGCAATGAACCTTCAGAACACAGGATGGGTGTCTTATCCCTCTTTGCCACACAAGCAGGCTTGCAGCAAGGAACTGAAATCATTCTGCACACAACCAGCTGCAACATCATATACAGTAATATGAAACTATACAACTATTATTAGTACATGTTTTATTTTTGGATGTAGTGCACCTGTTATGATTATTGCTTGCAAATATGCAGCTGTGTCTCACCTCTCTGTGTTTGTTGGTCATTCTTCAGTTATCTGACCTGTAATCTGAGACATGCAGTCAGTCGGTAAGCCATTATATATCATTGGCCTTAAAATGTGTGAGGATATTAACTGAAAATAATAACAGATACAGTTGCTGACAAACGAAGGGCAGGTTGGATGTTAAGAAACACTACTTTTGAATTGTGTGCTGCTTACTTACATTTCCAGCCATACATCTAACACTTTGTAGATCTAACCTGACATACCCCTGGATGTAAGGCAGCCTGCATTGCTGTTGTGTTTTCCTTTTCCCAACCAGTAATCATTCACAGTTGTAATCCATCAAAAACAAACACTAAGGGACTGCCTGAAATATGTTTATATCTCCTACATGGATCCAAGTATTTGGGATTCAGCAATTCTAATCAGTTTGCACCTCATTTGCATATTTACCATACTAACAGCCCTGAATCTACACCATAATAAAAAAGCAACCATGTAGCTAGGCAAACTTGGTGAGGAGACTTGTTTATGTGGAGAAGACTGACCATACACTATTTCTTCAGGATATATCTGCATAGAGGATTATTGAAATTCAGAAGGTATGCTTGCATTTTGTCAGCTACATACTACATATGCTGGAATATACTTAAGAAACATCCGAAGCAAAGGCTATTACATTTTTATCTGTATGCATTACTTTGAAATATATTGATGCCATGGGCATATTTATCATGGCATTTCACGGGTAACATGATTGGTAATATCTTAAAATGGAATGCTCTGTGATAAATGTACAAATGTTTTAGGTACAGTTCCTCTGATAGCACTTTTAGCATTTCAAAGATGGTTTGTTAGCAAAATGTGTCATTTGTTTGTACTTTATTGGGGGGGGGAGAGCAAAGCTCAGTTACTAGTATCTCACAAACAGGGATATGTTGCTATTGTTAGTCTCAATTTTGCATCCAGATTGTTGTTTGTATTTCACATCTCTAGACTGTTTTATGTTTCTCCAGTGGGTAATACTGAAAGGTTACATTTGCTGTTTAATGTGGGAACAATTATTTTGTAGTTATGTAATACTTATGTGTATTACCCTTCTGTTGTCTTTTAAGAAACCTAGGAGTATGCTACCCAGGTGTGTCAATCCTCGGAGACCCCCTTCATCAATGCTGAGAATCAGGTGATAATGGATGCCTTTAGGCAACATGGTGGCTTCCTGCTTGAAAGGGGATGGGAGATATAGCATGCAGAATGAAAATTTGGTGCCAGATTGTGGATGATGTGAATGCTGTGGGTGGCTACATCAGGACATATGAGCAGGTATGCCACAGGGTCACTAACATGATCACATCAGCATGGAGGAGAACAACTGCAGTGGGCCATAACCAGATGGTTATGGGGGAGGGTCTGGTTTGGAGACACTACTAATACCAAATGCTTTACTAGCACCAAATGTTGAGTTCCTGGCCATTGTCAGGGATCCAGATAGCTCCCAGGATAGTGCAGAACAGCATGTAATGGATGTTGGTGCTACAGTGTCAGGGATTGAAAGCATGTCCCAGGAGGAGCTTCCAGGTAGGCTTTGTTATCTCAACAGTTGAATAGTGTTTTATAATAAAACAGTTGACATCAATACATTAGTTCTGTGTCACAAGAATTATTTGGGAGGGGGGATTGAAGATTGCTATAGTTAACAATACATTCTGATTGATTAGCTTTGGTTGAAATTGTCATACAAGTTCTTGTTGAAAATATAGTTAATGGACATATAAAGGGGTGAAAGTATTGCCCCCCCCCCATGTTACTGTTAATTGTGATGATGTTGCCCTTACCTGTTGCTTATCTTCTTCCAGGACCATCTGGCTTGCAGAGAAAAATACCATCTGCAGATGGTAAGCCAAATGTTTTTATAGGTTCATAGGCTGGTAATAGGCTATCGGCCCTACGGCCTATCCAAGCCTAGCCATAACAATTCCCTGGATATTTCTTCCCACAATATTTACTTCCCTGGGCCCCTGTCTAGCAAGGTGACTGATGTGATCCCTGGAGTGAATTTCCTATCTCCTATCCAATCATGAAAGTTCCTTTTGAAGAGGGCCAAGGTGGTACTCTGCTTGACATGTATGGGCAGTTCATTCCAGAGTATGGGGAGTCTCTGGGTCAGGAACCTTTCCCTCCAGCATGTTTTGTTCATTGTGATGACAAGGTTTAGATCACTGGAGTGTATGGCTCTGAGGGATTGGGATTTCTTTAAGTGGAGCATATCCAATAGGTCAGGGTTTGACATGGCCTTGTATGTTAAGCAGAGTTCGCCTCTGGGTAGACGATATGCCACAGAGTATAGCTGGAGTTTTTTAGACAGTCAGCAAAGGGCATCTACTTTAGGCCTGTAATTCTTTTAGTGAGGTATTTCTGCGGCCTTTCCAGCTGTTGCAGATGTCTTGTGAGGTACATACCAAACGGGGGATTGTACTCTATAATGGTTCTAATGAGGGATGAGTACAGTTGGACAACGACCTCCTTTTTTCTGGATGAAAAGCCCTTAGTGATGAGATGTGCCACATATAAGGCTTTCTTGACTGTTGTGGCAATGTGGTTATCAAAGGTGAGACCAATGTCCACCTGTGTCCCTAAGTCTCTTATCACACTTTCGGTGTTTAGTGTACTGCCACCTATGTAGGAATTCATGGGTACATGTTTTTTTCCCAAAGGGGATAACTATACATTTATTGGCATTAAGCTTGAGCCCATGGCTCTGCCACCAAACATCTGTTTCTGAAAGACCCTTTTGTAGAATATCCACATAATTTGGGGATTCAGTAATGGCTCCCAGTTTGCAGTCATCTGCAAACTTTGTTAGCCAGTGTCCTTTAGTGTTGGCTTGTACATCAGAGAAGTAGATGTCAAACAAGAGCAGTCCCGGGACTGAACCCTGAGGTACTCCACTTGTCACTTGTCTGGAGCTGGATTTGGAGTCGGCTACTTTTACAGCCTGGGTTCTGTCAGTAAGTCAGTTGGCAACCCATTGAGTGATGTAGGGATTTATGCCCAGCTTAGTAAGTTTATCTATGATTCCAGAGTGGGGGGATGGTGTCGAAGACCTTGTTGAGGTCCAGATAGGCTGTGTGGACTGCCTTACCCTCGTCTATAGCTCTGGAGACTGATTCAAAGAAGTCAATCAGGTTCAAGAGACAAGAGTGGCCCTTCACAAACCCAAACTGGGTGGGGTCCAGTGTTTGTATCCCCTTGTGGAGTGGCATAACTGTAGCTGTGCGCCACTCAGTGGGCACAAAGCCTGAGGTGAGGCGATGATTAAACATGACACTTAGGTGAGGTGCCAGTTCATTTTGTAGTTCATGTAGTACACAGCCCGGGATGTCATCTGGTTCCATGGATGTTGTATTCTTAGCTTTGGAGAGTGCGGTTTCTATCTGTGTGGCCGTGATTACCAGAATTTGGCAATCTTTTGGTATTGAGATGAGCCCTTTAGGAGGTGAGAGGGGGGTGAAGCTGGCACTAAATGGATCTGCCAGGATATTGGCAATATCCTTGGAATCAGTATATTTAATGCCATTCTGTTGTAGATCAGAGCAGATCTGAGCATTGCCATTTAGATTCTTGACATAACTATAGAATGCCTTTGGAATCTTTGGCAATTTTATTTTCATAGCTAGCTTTGGAGGATTTTATGAGGGATCTCAGCTTCTTACTGAGGCTGGTAAGGGAGTTTTTTGCATCCTGGGATTTTCCTCTTTTCTGCAACAGTTTCTTCCTTCTGTTGTATAGTTTGTTTATGGCAAGGGACCACCAGATTGGCTTCCTTTTTTTTGTAGGAGAGCATCTTGGTTCTATTTGGGATGGTACGATTCATGCATGAGTGGATGTGCTTGTACAGTGCCTTAGTGTAGGATTTAGCAGTCGAACTTTCAGCTCCCATCTGCATGGGTGTCATGAAGTTTGTCACTTATGACTTGAGTAGCATGAAGTTGGCTTTGGAGAAGTTTTTTACAGAGGTTTCCTTACTGGGGATTTGGGGTGGGATGTGGATGACAAGGGTGATTTGCTTATGGTCTGATCATGAGGGGGTGACCACTGGTGTGGAGCATCTATTTCCCATGTTGGTAATGACCAGGTCTATGTTATTATTTTCCAGTATGTTTAGAAAGGTGTAGTGAGAATCTTGGGGCATGGTGGGGGATCTGTAGCAAGCTACAATTTGGATTGCAGTCTTACCTAGTGTTAGTTGCACGTGGAGAATTTCAGATGCATTTGTTGGGCAACTAGCCTGGAGGTGTGAATACCCTTGGTGAATATGGACACTCCTCCACCTTTAGTGTTTCAGTCTTGGTTTGGTGGCCGAAAAGTGCGGTAAGAGTTGTAGCCTGGTATTGCAGGGGTGCTCTCTGGAACCTTGAACCAGGTCTCAGTTACTGCACAGATATCAATGCTTTCCATTTTTAGGAGTGCCTCGAGGGAGTGCATTTTGAGGTTTAGACTTCTAGCATTGAGTAGCATTACCTTCAGATTTTGCATGCTTGTATCTGTCATGGTGGTGGTTTTGTCCTTTGAACCTTGACTAAAAAAGTCACTATAGGGGTGGCAAGAGCTTTAACCAGTAACCCGAATCCCAGGGGTGACAGGTGCAGACCATCTCTGGCAAAGCATTGTGGTTTTTTGGTCATGTCTTCCCAGGCAGACAGATACTGAATCCCCTTTGAATGACACCAGAAGCTTAGCCAATTGTTGAAGTCAATCATTTTGTCCTTATACTGTGGTATCATTCTGGGCGAAGGCAGGATGCTACTCAGGGATAGGGTCATACCTGCCTGGGGCACATGATCCAAGAGCTCTTCCATGTCTCTTTTCATGTAGTCCAGGGAGGTACGTCTCAAGTCATTCACTTCAACATTGACAATGACAGAGTCATATTTGTACTTGTTGTGGAGTGACTTGAGTGCATGCATTATGTGGCAGATCCTGACACCTGACAGGCAGCTGACTGTAATTTTCTCCTTATTCAGCCTGGTGAGTGAGACATCAATGCACCTGACTATAGAGTCACCTATGACTAAAGTGTTGGGTACATTGTCTTGCCTTAGGGCTGTTGTTGGGTGGCACACTGGTGTTGTGAGCTATGTGTCACTTTGGTTGTGAGTGGTGTTTGTCTGAGTTTCAGCTTTGGAGGTCCTTGTTGCTTGGACAGGTTAATGTTAAGGGCCTCCGCATATGTGGGTTTAGTGTTGCTATGTGTGGGTGTTGATGGTGTGGGTTTTGAAGGGCTATGTGTTTCTTGAGGTGTTAACCTTCTCTTGGCTGTCTAGCACAATCTTGGCTGGAGAGTGCTTTGTTTCCAGTTTGGCTATGTAAGTGCATCTCTCACAGGTTGTAGTGTTGGGTGGTAGGAGGAGAGGGTTGTCAGTGTACATTAGGCAGTTGCTGCATTGCCCCAGTATGCCCATATTCACCAGGTGGACAGGTGAAATCATCCAAAGCTGACCCTTGGACATGCCCATAGTTGCTAGGTCTAGTTATCTACGTCCTTCTCTCTGCTAGTACCTGACAGTAAAAAGACTGGAATTAATGTGCTGTGGAATAAAAAAATCAGTTTTATAGTAAGGGGATGTAACTAGGTCAAAGTTAATATTTGTTTGATGCTAAAAATTTCAATTTGTGGTATGGACGTTAGTATTTATTGTATCCTAGATTATATCTAGTGCATGGTTCAGATATGCAAGTGTATAGAAAACATTTAACTAAACTACAGGATCCAGTGGTCTGACAGTCAAAAAGTATTACAAAATAAAAAGCATGTCTACTGACTGCTTCAGAGGTTGATAAGCCATCATTACATTATAGAATGACAGTGACTTAACAAATGACAAATGACATTGTGTCTCAAGCAAAATTTACATAGGTTCATACTAGGCTATCTGCCATAGGGCATTTATAAGCCTAGCCAGAGTGTGTTTGGCTTTCGCCACCTATTTTAAATTAATTTTGCTATGCCCTTTTTCAAGGTTAGTATACTGTGCCTCTGTCTAACAGTGACACAGAAGTGATACCCGGGGTAAACCTATGATCCCCCATCCACTCATCAAGATTCCTCTTGAAGAGAGTCAATGAGGGACTCTGCCTAACCTGGACTGGGATTTTATTCCAGAGTGAAGGGAGCCTCTGGGTTATGAATCTGTCCCTCCAGCATGTCCTATTTATTTCAGTGCTGAGGTTCAAGTCTCTCAAGCGCGTAGCTCGATGGGATTTGGATTTTCTGAGGTGCAGCATGTCCATTAATTCCGGGTTGGACATGGCTTTATACATCAGGCACAGATCGCCTCTGAGCAGGTGGTATGCCACTGAGTAGAGCTGGAGTTTCTTTAACTGGGCAGCATATGGCATCTGTTTGAGCCCTTTGATCCTCTTGGTGAGGTACTTTTGGGGTAGTTCCAGTTGTTGCAGGTGTCTGGTAAGGTACATCCCAAAAGGGGCATTGTACTCAATTATGAGCCTGATGAGGGATGAGTAGAGAGGCACGATGACCTCCCCTGATCTAGATGTGAATCCCTTCATGATTAGGTGGGCTATATAAAATGTTTTTCCAACCACTTTGGCCACGTGGTTGTCAAATGAGAGATTGCTATCAACTTGGGTCCCCAGGTCCCTAATTACTTCTTTTGTACTTAATGGATTACCACCTATGTGGTAATTTGTGGGCACTTTGTTTTTGCCAAAGGGGATGACTATACACTTTTTGGCATTTAGCCTGAGGCCATGGCTCTGGCACCAGTTGTCTGTTTCTATGAGGCCCTTTTGGAGGATGCTTGTGTTGGCTGGAGAGTCGATTATAGCGCCCAGTTTGCAGTCATCTGCAAACTTGGTCAGCCACAGTCCTTCCGTGTTGGCCTGTACCTCTGAGAAATATATACCAGACAGGAGAGGTCCCAGGACTGAGCCTTGTGGGATGCCACTTGTAACTGGTTTGGAGTCTGACATGGCTCCAGCAATTCTAACCATGTGAGTTCTGTCCTTGAGCCAGTTTGCAACCCATCTAGTGACATAGGGGTTTATATTTAAGCTGGTGAGCTTATCTATAATGCCCGAGTGAGGTATTGTATCGAAGGCTTTTGCAAGGTCCAGGTAGGCTGTGTGGACCACTTTCCCCTCGTCAATGGCCTTGGTGACTGTTTCAAAGAAATCGACCAGGTTTAAGAGGCAGGATCTGCCCTTAACAAAGCCGAACTGGGTAGGATCCAGTGTCTGTAGGTCCCCAATATCTTTTTTATGAGGTCCATGATGATCCTTTCCATAGCTTTGCAGACCAAGCTAGTCAGGCTTATGGGGCGATAGTTTCCAGGATCCGTTGAGGCACCACCTTTGTGGAGAGGGACCACTGTTGCTGTACGCCACTCTTTGGGTACATATCCTGTGGTAAGGCTGAAATTGAACAGTAGTTTTATGTTTGGGTTTAGCTCTTCTTGGAGTTCATGTAGGACGCAGCCCGGGACACCGTCTGGTCCCATTGATGCTGAGTTTTTTTGCTTTGGAGAGGGCGGCTCTTACCTGAGCATCTGAGATGTCAGGGGGGCAGCACTCTCCTGGGATAGATATTTTGGTGGGGGGGGGAGTTTGCGCTGAACCTGTCAGCTAGGATGTTGGCAATGTCTGTGGGTTCGGTGTATTTTTTGTCATTTTGGACTAATTCTGATCATATCTGGGAATTCCCACCCAGGTTCCTAACATAACTAAAGAAAGCCTTGTGATTATCCTTAGTGTCCTGTGCAATTTTTCTCTCGAAGCTGGCCTTAGATGATTTTATGAGTGCCCGTAGTTTTTTGCTAACACTGATCAGAGATGCCTTCCCTTTTTGGGATTTTGCTCTATCATGTAGTAGCTTCCTCCTTCTGTTGTATAGTTTGTTTATGGCTGGGGTCCACCAGACAGGACGTCTGCCTTTGGAGGATTGGGTCTTGGTTTTATTTGGGATTGCATGATCCATGCATTCCTGAAGGTGCTCATAGAATGCGTTTATAAAGGATTCTGGGCCATATTTTCCACAGGCCCGGGGGCTTTGAAGGATTCCACCTCGGTTTTGAGGATTGTGAAATTTGCTTTAGAGAAGTTTTTCCCTGTGGTTTTCTGGGCAGGGGGTAGGGTCGGGATGTGAATATCCAGTGAGATTAGTTTATGGTCTGATCTTACCAGTGAGGGATACACTTCTGGTCTGGAGCATAGAGTCCCCATGTTGGTGATGATCAGGTCCAGTATGTTTTCCCCTCTTGTGGGAGTGGTAACAAGTTGTTCCATAGCATTTGAGTTTATAAATTCTAGGAACCTTTGAGCTAGGGTGTTGGAGCTAGAGTAATGCTCCCAGTCTATGTTTGGGTAGTTGAAGTCGCCCAATATAATGGTGTTTGGTGAGACCTTCATATTTTCCAGTGTTCTCAGGAAGGCCGAGTGGGGTTCCTGGGCTTGGGATGGTGGTCTGTAGCAGGCTATAAACTGGAAGGCAGTTTTTCCCACTGTTAGTTGCACATGGATAGTCTCTGATGCTTCGTGCTGTGCCACCAACCTGGAGGTGTGGGTATCTTTGACGAATATTGATACTCCCCCTCCTTTTCTGGTTCGGTCCAAGTTTTGGGGCCGAAAAGCATGGTATGAGGTATAACCTGGTAGTGCTGGGGTGCTCTCGGGAGCCTTGAACCAGGTTTCTGTTACTGCACAGATATCGATGTTCTCCATGCTAAGGAGAGTTTCGAGTGCATGCATCTTGAGGTTTAGACTTCTGGCATTGAGTAGCATTACTCTTAGTTTCTTATCCCTTGTGATACCTATGGAGGTGGGTTTGTCTTTTGAGCCTTGCCTAAAAAAGGCACTATGGGGGTAGCAAGAGCCTTTGCCAATATCCGAAAGCCCAGGGGTGACAGGTGTGTATGTAATTCTGATACTGCTCAGATTAAACTTACAAACTATATTAAAGCTACTAAAACTCATTACCAATAAATTCATTACTTTCAAATAATGTAGGTTTGGGAACTTGATTACAACTTAGATTGCTAATGTAGCTGTACATTGTGTATAAATGTTCAATATGCATTTTTTACAGTTTAAGTTATCTGGTTTTCAAACCTCTTGAATTTATTTTGTATTAAAATTAACACATCTAGTATAGGCAGAGGGTAATGTTTTTGAATCAATGTATATTACTCAATAATAGCACATCATTCTTCTTTTACAAGGGAAATATCGCATATATAGATATGCAATTATTATGTATGACTTTAAGGGAAACGATGCAAATTCATTTGTGCATCACATGGCCATGCCTTCTCTTAAGACCTAATTTCTTTGACTATGTATGTATGTACTTATTTATCAATATGTATGTAAGCATGTACATATCTGTCTGTCTAAATATCCTTTTTTAATATACAGCTATTTTATTAGGGAAAATATAGATGAGTAGTATGCCCAGAAAAGACAGAGATGGCTGGGGTACATGCCAAGAAAAATAAGGGCTGCCAACATGTTATTCAAAATGCATAGTAGTCTAATCCACACTCCCACAAAAAAAAAAAAAAAAAAAACATTTTTCTACACAAGAGTTGGTTATTGCACAAAGCAAGCAATTGCAAATATCTTAAATGAAAAATATTTTAAAACAACTACTAGCATTTTGGATAACCTTTATCCCTAAGTATTTGGAGCACTTTTTTTCTTTTCTGTAAATTTTACTTTCATAGTACTAACATTATAAAATCACATAATCATATACTGTGAAATAAGTTCACATGTACAGGCATAAACATGGTACACCATACAGATGTACACACACACACACACACACACACACACACACACACACACACACACACACACACACACGTAGAGAGGTATATCACGTGTACACACGTACCATATGAATACACACACACACATACACACACTCACACGAGCTGCTTGGCATTTAAACAGCTTAGCACAGTGGCTTAAAGCTATGATATGGTAACAAGCTTTATCCTGTAGTCCAGGATTTGATTCCTGCAGCTTACAATTCCCTGCTAAGTGACTTTGAGCAATTCACTTAATCATACAGTGCTCTTGAGTCACACCTGAAAAGAAATTTGTGTATAATTGATTCATTCAGTTGACAAATGACAACAGAACAGACGTAAAAACAAGTATACCCACAAGTGCATGGTAACCTTCCATTAGCTGTTTTTATTCATTATGCAGCAAAACTACATTTAACTTTCTGATGTTTTAATTATCTTTAATGTCATTGCAAGTTAATTTATAACATATTATGCATTCTTCCTGTAAATGATGTCGTTCATAAAATGAACTGGCAACTGAGTACCAGTGTGTAGCTTCCTGCTTGGCCAGAAACTCCCTGAAATTCTTACGTAATTATAGAAAACTGTTTTCCTCTGTTTTCATTTTCATTTTTTTTGGAAATCACCCTTAATGTGATTTTGAAATCAATGATAAATGCCTGATATAAAGCAGAATACTGGAGTCTGAAATGTTTCCTTTTTCCTATAATAACATACAAGAGGCAGACAGAGACAGAGAGTCGGATCATGGTCAAATGGGGCCCTAGGCAGGGTAATGAAAAAGCCCCCCACCCCCATCCATTCTAGTGTCTCATTGCTTGACTGTCTCTCCCCAGTTACCACAAACACTGTTCAAACCTGTCATGCGTACTATTTTCCTCTTTACTATTACAATGATTATACAGATTTGGATTTAATTTAAAAAAAGCGTACTTTACATTTTAGAGCACAAAGAGTCTTGCATTGAAAATAAACTTAGCATGAGCAATGGTAAACTTTTTTTTCGCCTTGGAACTCACATTCATTTTTTTAAAAAATTAAATGAAACTCATTCATTGCAAATGCATTTGGTCAGTGGCAGATTAAGTGTATCTTGATACCTGAGCTGTTTTTAAACTATGCTTCCCTGCCCACATTTTTACGATCATGCATAAATGTATGTGTTCTTTGATTTACCTTTTCAATTGTTTTAAATTATATTTTTGTTTAATACTGCAACATTTGTTTGAGTGCATGTTACATTTGTAGTTGTGAACATTTTTTCTAGTAAGCAGTGAAACAAAATGTGTCAACTACTACTGACAAAAGTACCCATTTCAGAACATTTCTGAACATTTCAACCATAATAGGCCACTCAAACTGTATATAATCCACCAATATTTGCACTCAACAATTACAGCCACTTTATAAACTGTGAAAACATCGCATATCTGACTGTGATATGAAAATGGCTACAGTAAAAATATTTCAAAATAAAAACAGGTTCATAGTTACTGCAATCCTGGAAACCTATAAGGAGCCTATTCCAAATTCGCTATCTCGTTAACCTTCCTCCCATACCACAAGAAGTCAGAGCTTTAGTAAAAGTGCACCTTCTTCTTTTTCTCCCGGTCCAAATGTATAACATACGGAATCAGAAATATAATATGTAGTTATCACATAAAAACTAAACCATGATTTATTTGAATTGAAAATGATCTTTTTCAAGTCTTTTAAAATTTATAATAGGAAAAAAAAACTTACTGGGAAGTGAGAATTGGTACAAATAATTTCAAAATGCAGCTGTTTTATTGTATTTGCAGATAAAGCATCTTGTCCTTTCTTGCATCACCCCCAAACTGAAATTTGCAATATTTCTTATTTTAGAGAAATAATCCCCAAATTTAAACTACATATTAGAGAATCTAGATAGGAAGTCTGTTGGTAGGATCAGTATACTACATCCTGCTTTTCAAAAAATGCCATCCTCTTTAATAAACAAGCTACTGACTCATCTTTACAACCTTTCTTCTACCACTGGAATAATTCTTGAACCGTGTTGGTCCTCGTTAATTATTCTTTTCCTAAAGTTAGATCACCATCTGCATTACAGGGCTTTACGCTAGCAGCTAATTCATGCCCTAGTACAAAAAAGTTCAAAAATGGTCGACTAAATAAATAAACACATGAACAATGACAGCATATTATCTGATGTACAGCATGACTTCCACAGAGGTTTCAGCACAATAGGTTTTTATACTGTCACCAATTCAATCTGTAACAATATGAGTAAAGGACTTCTTGCAGTTGGTATCCTTGTGAACATGACTCAAGCCCTTTAAACAGTCGGCCATTCCTATCTACTGGCTAAGTTATGGAAACTTAATTTCAGCTGAAATATAATCTCTTGGTTATTAGACAATTACCTCTCTAGTAAAACTTACCAAGTAAGCATAAACTATTTTGCTTCCAATAGGATTACCACATTGGGGCCTATGTTCTTTTTGTCAATAACCTTAAATGGGTCTATATCATATGAGCGAATCACACAAATTGTGAACGCTCATAATATCAAATGTACTGGACCTCAAAGTGCTTTTTCTGAGATCGCAGTACAGTGAAGAATGGGATATTTGTCCTTTCCTCACTGTAGTGCGATCTCAGAGTTGGAATATATATTTAGCGGGGGGTGTGGGGGCACAGCCCCCTACAATAGGAAGTTTGAGGTCCAGTACGTTCGATATTATGAGCGTTCGCAATTTGTGCCTTTCGCTCATATGATATAGACCCCCTTAAACTACATTTTCCAAATTTAAATATTATCATAGATGCTAAAGATATCATTCCACTAAGGTCAGGCAACTCATATCAACCTACAGAGAAAAGTCTGTCTGATTTTAATCATTTATAGAATTGGTCCTAGAAGAATAAACTCACAATAAATTCAATCAATTCCACAGTTATGATGTCATCCCTGCAGTTTGCTGAAAACATTCCCAAAAATCCTAAAACACCTATTAGATAATATCATCATCCATACAAAACAGCAAAGACAGATGGGATTTGTAGTTTAGTAGGTTATATGGCCCATTAATTTCCTGGTCACTCTCCCAGATAAACTAATTTATTCCCCAGCAACAGTGAAGGCCATATGGCTCTTTCATTCTGACTAAGGAATGAGCCCTATAAGCTTATTTTTTTCCCTTTAAATGTGAGACTTGGGCACAAGGTAGGCTATAATTTATATAAAGGTCCCCTCCTTCCCCATCTATCTCCTTACCTACACTAACTGATGACTTTACTGACACTGCTCCTTAATGCCTTTACATACCTCTGGGATGGCTTCCCTGACTTATGTGCGGTACAAGCCATCTAACCCAATAACTGCTGTTGGTTGTACAACACTCCCATTGAGCAGCAATGGGTTTCTGTCGCATTCCTCCCTCAGAGGGTAAGTTGACAACAACTGCTCATTCCAACACATTCACCTGCCTAAGTTCTTCCAGTGACCAAGGTCCTACCCAAACCAGGGATGTCAGGGTTTCAGTCAGGGCTTGATCCCTCTATGCTACAGGGCTGATGTAGAGACATAGAAGTATCATGCTGAAATAGTATGGAAAATTATTTTTCTTGTTTTATTAAAAAGAGAGAGAATAAATGTCACTTTCTGAAATTCCCATTCTAACCTTTAATCCCTAGTCTAAGGGTCTACCAAAAACTGAAATCTTATATCTTGTTGCAGTCATCACAGATGTTTGCATGAACCCACGGAGACTTCCTTGACCCCTTCCCTGGTTACTGATGCACTGAGTCCAACCTGTATGTAAAGCAGGATTCGCTGTAGCTTAGTCATGGTTTAACAGAAGCCATTTACTAGATGTTGGCTTGTGGCAAGATGATGGGAGCTTCACTTATTTTCCTTCTGTTTAAGTGCATTTTTTTCAGGCAACAGCAACATTTTATCCAAATATATTTTTTAATTTTAACTGCTTGCTTTGATTCATGGTTTGCTCATAGGTTCAGTTCTCAAACTTACAGCCTACTAGTTTCTATGTATATATTTTATATTTATGTACCTGTCTATAGATAGATAGGTGTGTGTGTGTGTGTGTGTGTGTGTGTGTGTGTGTGTGTGTGTGTGTGTGTGTGTGTGTGTGTGTGTGTGTGTGTGTGTGTGTGCGCGTGCGTGTGTGTGTGTGTGTGTGTGTGTGTGCATCAGCCTGTTTCAACAAAAAACACTGTTGAACTGAAAAACCTTGATCTAAAAAGATTGAAACTCAAAATATCAAAAAGACAACAAAAAATGCAAAAATCATTTTTATGTAGGAGGTCAAGCCCCGCCTTGCACCTCCCACACCCTCTTCAACATATATAGATCAACTCTGATATTGCACAACTGCAGGGAAGTGGCACATTTCCAACTTGCTTTTTATAAAGAACTCACACTTAGATGTCGGCAAAGCTGCAAAAGTCAGCAAAACTGGAACAAATGAATATTCAATATTTTGAATGTTCAACATAATTACCTGTATCTATCTATCTATCCTATATACATATATAGAGACAGAGATGACCATAGTAAGTATAAGGCAAGAAAATCTGAAGACCATGTTTACTTTGCAAAATGTTAGACTGGGGATGAAATTGTGGGCACCCATCCAGTTGTTAAGATTTATCTTAAGTGAGGCAAGGGTTTCACTCTGTTCAGCACTCAAGGGTACTTTACATACATACATACATACTATTGAACATTTCAGTCAAAGGAAACAATGGCCTTCTAGCCTACTAATGTTCCAGAACAGTCATCCTCATAATAACTGTCCAAGTTGTTCTTAAAAATATCTAAACTAATGCTTTCTTTAATATTATTTGGTAGACTGTTTCAGGAATCAGATACTCTGTCAGAGAGCCAAACAGTACATCTCTCATTCCTATATCATCTTCTACAAAGGTGGTCTTATGATTTTCTACTCTTCAATAACCCTCTGCATTCCTAAAGATTTTGTCTGTAAATGCCCTATATAACTGATTAAGGTCTTCTCTTAAGTATTTAGGTAAAACACTGTACAATTTCAGATATTTTTATCTTACATGATAACAAATGTTTGCATCCATAGATGCCCTTGCTATATTTTTCAAAAATGTTATAAGGTTTCCATATTTTTATTCCATACTCTATTTTGAGTCTAATGTAACTTATAATGATTTCATTATTTCTGATTTCCTAAGTCTTTTTATACAAACTATAGTTTTAGAAATATCATTGACCAACTGGTTGATAAGATCAGAAACATTCAAAGCTGTATTTGTCCTTATACCCTGGTCCTTATGTGATGTCCCCACACTGGGCCAGTAATCAAGGAGCCTGAATTCTCACCACTGACACTGGAGAGGGAAGTTCACTTGGAATAAACTCATATTTTCCGATATGTAGCTCTCTGCATCAAGTACAATTTCCCTTAAGAGCACACAGGAAATGCAGCCAGCCCGGGGTCTAGATTTCTTTATACATGTTCATAGATAGGTTCATAGATTAGTACTAGGCTAACTGCCCTTGCGAGCCATTTTAAGCCTAGCTAATTATCCTTTGTGAGACTCAAACCCTGCACCTTGTGTTTGTAAGGCAAACACTTTAACCATTAGGTCACCCTCCCAACCCCTTATCTGTCTCCTTCCAGGGCCCCAATAAGGCTCCCCACTAGCACAGCTACACGTTAAGTCCTCAGTTGAGTGTCCAACCCAAGTCACCATGTCTGTTAAACCAGTGCTTCATGTCCCTGCTCCAAGCAGCTGACACACACACACACACACACACACACACACACACACACACACACACACACACACACACACACACACACACACTGTGAGATTTGATTTTTCAGACACACACACCTGGGAAAGGCTGGCACAGATTTACTTGCTGTGCCCCCTTCTTCCCAGAGTATAAGGTAATTATTACTGTCACCAGACACTCCACAATCATCTACTCTAAGGCCCTTAACAAAGGGTGTCCAATTATACTGTGTAATATTAATAATAATACAAATGGTAGCAGTTGACCAAGACAGCTAGGATTTCAGGAGTGGCCCACACAGTGTCACCAAATAAATATAAGCATTCTTAAAGTTAAATAATTTCTAAAAGGATCAGCCACAATAAAAGTTTTAAATATATTTAATAATAAAAAAACATGAAAATACTGAATGATATTTACAGTAAACAACAGAGTTCAAATCACAGGAAATACTGAAACTAACATTTATGGACAAGTTCAGGCAACTAAAGAAAAATAATATCTAAACTAAGCTTCACTATATTTTCCTGACTGAACCTAGGAGAATTACTATTCCTTACTTACTTAATGAAGCAAGGCAGATAATGTGGTGAATGGTCCTTCTTGTTGTCAGGCCCAAGACAGAATACTCAGTACTGAGAAATGTCTCTTTGCAATATCTAAATTTATAAGATGGCTGTCAGAATTACCTCATCTGGTCACTTGGCTCTAGGTTCTCACACTATCCCACTTTGAAGCTTGAGACAGGATGTTAGCATAGATGTGATAAGATGCATATCTAAAGTTTTGCTAATGTTTATGGCAGTGCCTGGGGCTTCCCCTTCTTTTTGCTGAGCTAATAAACAAAGGCTTCTTCCAGACATGCCATTTCCGGTCCTATTCAGAGCTGTGAGATAAGCATTTCCATGGCCCAAGTCCAATTAACTGTATTTTTTTAAAAGTAAGAAATAAGCTAGCTGTTTAACCCCTTCTCTACAGTGTCCTTTGTTAACATATAAACATAAAATCTTAGATGTATATTAATTTTCTGTATAGCAGGATCCACTGTTGATACATTTTTTAACACCAGCAACTTTATAAACACATTTTGATTTTCAAATGCCATACACTTCTAATACATTTGTAACATAAGCATTTGTGCAAATCAGTTTGATATTGAAATGCCATACAGTTGTAATACGTGTAACACAAGCATCTTGTATAAATCAGTTTGATATTCAAAGGACATATCATTCTTTACAGAACTCAAGCTGGCTATGCTGGCACTAGTCCGTGTCATCACACCTTAACTTAAATGAATCCACAGTTTCAGTTACTGTGTGCTATGTTAAATGTCCACCCTTCAGTCTATATTTCACACATCCCATATGTTTATTTTTTTATGTATTTATCAGCATATTATTCTCCTGTGCCCAAGTGATCAGTTTAGTAAATTCTTTTGCAGACTTGCCCTATCTCTGACAGATGTAATTAGCTTAGCCATTTTCAAATCATCTTCATACAGACTATAGAACACCTCAGATGAAAAGGATGGATGATAATGATACAACCTAAACAATTATGGACCCAGGACAGAGCCTTGCATGACACCCTGACTGTAAACTAGAATTTCACCTGTCCAGTTGCTGTATTTTTTTATTTATTTTTTTATTTTTATTTATTTACATTTGTTGACCGGGCTAGTCTAGCTGGATACATATCCCTTTTCAGTAGAGGCCCGAGGAGAAAAGCTCCAACATAAGTAAATTAATACATTCAAAATATTATAAAAAAGATTAGTTTTACATTACAAAATAAGACATGAAAAAAATAAATTGTGAATAATGTAACGTTTCATTAGAGTAGAAGTAAAAAAATTAAACAAGTCTTAATGCTTTAGTAGGGTTCATGTGAAGTCAATCAGAACTAAAACAATTTAACATTAGGAAATGTGTTATAGTGTTGTTCATAAGATATGGGAGGGTAATTGATTAAGGAAGCAGGAAAGTAAGAACCAGGGGAGGGGAGAGATGAAAAGTAGATTCAATCAGGCTTTGAGCAGGGGCAAAGCCAATGTATTTTAAGGTGGTCTCTAAGGTGTTTTTTAAAGATTACAGAGGATGAGAGTGAGGTGAGTGTATTTGGAAGTTTGTTCCAGATTCTACCCACAACATTGGAGAAGAGGGAATCGCCTGCTTTGTTATTAGAAGGGTTGCAGGCAATAAGAAGTTTATTAGCTGAGCGTAGTGTTGAAAGATTTTTATAAGGGGAGATCAGATTAGTAAGGATGGGAGTATTAGAAGGATGGTGCAGGATTTTTGTGCAATCACAAGTTGATTGTATTGTAGTTGCTTTTGTAGTTCTAACCATCTGAGTTGTTTAAGGTTAAGGCAGTGATGAGTTCTGTATGGAGAGCCAGTGGCAAATCTGGTTATGTTATTGTAGCTAGTTTCAAGTTTGGTGAGATTATGCTTAGATAGATTGGTGTAAATGGCAGAAGCATAGAAAAGGGTGGAAGTAAGGTGAGTCTGGGCTATGGATTTCTTAGCTAGAGGTGTAAGGAAGGGTTTTATTCTATACAGGGAGCCTAATTTTTTATTAACAGTTTTATAATATTATTAACATGGGCATCAAGGTGAGGTTATGGTCAATAGTTAGTCCAAGTAGTTGGGCAGTAGAATCGGGGGAAATGCAGGTTCCATTGTCAGAGGTAATAGTGAAGTGGAACTGAGGGGATTTTATAGTGGGAGTAAAGAGTAGTAGCTTAGTTTTCTTAGGGTTAAGAAGAAGGCAGCATTGTGTGAACCAGTTTTCAACTGTGTTAAATACATTTTGTGTAAGGGTGTGGAGAGAGGAAGAAGACTTGGCAGTACAGATAAGAGTAGAGTCATCAGCGTATTGTATACAGGTGGATTGTGGAAAAACAGTATGGAGATCATTAATAAAGATGGAGAAAAGAAGAGGACCTAGGATAGAACCTTGAGGAACTCCAGTGCTTACTGGGAGGTATGTGGATAGATTATTATCCCAGAGTACTGCTTGTTGTCTGTTTTCCAGATAAGATTTGAACCAAAGGATTGCTTGTGGGTCAAGAGATTGGGCTTTAGCACATTGATAAGTAGGTTATGATTGACCATATCAAAGGCTTTGGAAAGGTCAATAAATAGGGCAGCTGAGAGACAGTTATTGTTACGATTCCTATTTATGCAATCAGTAAAAGTTAAAAGGGCAGAAGTAGTGCTATGAAAGGGCCTAAATCCATGTTGGCAGTTAGCAAGCAGGTTGTTTTGGAGAAGGTGCTGGAGTAGCTGATGGTGAATACATTTTTCCATAATTTTGGCTAGTGGGGAGAGTAGAGCAATAGGACGGTAGTTGGAGATTTCAGTAGATTTACCACCTTTGTGCAGAGGGATTATATGTGAGAATTTCCAAATAGAGGAGATGTAGGCTTCAGAGATGGATCTGTTTATCAGGATAGAAACAGGGTATGCTATGGCTTTGGCTCCAATTTGAAGGTATTCTGCTGGGAGGCAATCAGCAGAGGGAGTGCAGGGTTTGAGTTTTGAAGGAGTTTGCAGATAAAGGAGATGGGAACAGGTTGCAGATGAAGGGAGGGAAAGCGACAATTTGTGTGTTGTGTAGGAGTGGGGACATGGGAACTAGAGTTTGAGTTAATGTTTGAATAGTTTCAATGAAGTAATTGTTAAAGGCATTAGCTATTTGCAGAGGATTACTACTTGGAATAGAGCAGGGGGAAGGAGTTGTGGCATGTCCTGGTTTGAGAAGTTTATTAATGCCAGACCAGAATTTTTTAGGATTATTGGAGTGTGAATGTTGCAGGTGGGAGTAGTAGTTTTTTTTGTCTGAGATTATATCCTTTTTGACAGCATTTCTTAGTTGCTTAAAGTATAGATGATCAACAGAGCTTTTAGAGGTTCTCCATCTTGCCCATATTTTATTTCGAAGAAACATTTTTTGTTTTTGTGCCATTATCTAACAATTTTATCAAGATTACATTAATATATAAGTGTTCTAATTTATCGATTAGTGTTTTGTGTATGACCCTATCAAAGGCTGAAGATAGGTCTACATAAAGTGCATTACAACATACATTTTCACTTATAGCTGTTATAAAATATAATTTTACAAGTAGTTATTTTCAACATATGCTTGCCGAGATATGGTTTCAAGTTCCAACTTTTTAATTTTGACAATAATTTTCCACAACAAGAAAGTAGACTTATAGATCTATATATTTACTAAGTAAAAAACTAATGCAGATACACCGATAAGTGCTCTCACACCACAACTATATCACTAAAAGTCACTACAGGCACATGGGATAACATGTAAACTCCCGATTTAATAAAAAGCAACTAAAATCACATAAAACAAAACCAAACAAGTAAAGTTAAGCACTTTCACCCAGTATATCCGGGCTTCATCAGAACTAATGACATAGTTCATTGCAGGTGTTATATACCTTTTCTGGCGCCAAAATACAATACAAAAAGTATAAAATTTAAAGTAACAGTGACATCTAAGAACAATAAAGAAGCTTTTACAACATTATGACACTATCCTGTTGCTGGTATCAAACATGTAATACATTAACATAAACAAGATGAAAATAATAATATTAATTATATAAAGAATAACCATATATAATGTATTCCTACTAAATCCCTAATCCATAAAAAGCCTAATCATAAAAAATTAACTTCATATAACAATAGATTTCTATATAGTAATAAATATTGTAATAAATTATTATATAATAAAATATTATATAATAAAACAGTATTGTAACTCATGAGACAACTGTGGTTAGGTCTATAAAAATATTAAAATATCTATTAAAACTATCAAATTAAAAATGTCATTAAAAATCATTTTAATAAGATAATAAAGATTTGATAGATATACATTTGTTTAAACCTGGGGGTGTGGTGGCATCTAAGTATATTTGCCACCAAACTTCTTTGAAACTAAGTAAACTTTTAATGTCGCCTCCCTTAGGATCAATTTTGATGGCCTCCAATATGATAAATTTAAAATGATGATCATCCCCTTCTCTATCAACATGTCTATAAAGTGCGTTATTACTGTCTTTGGTCTTTATACAGTATAAATGGTCATAAATCCTTTTCCTAAGATTTCTTTCAGTTTTTCCTACATAAAAACTAGCGCATTTCTGACAAATGCTTAAGTATATCACCATCTTAGTATTGCAATTTCCAGCCTTCCTTATTACAGTACTTTTATGTCCATTACCTAGATGTATGATACTCTTATCGGACATAAAATTACATTGTCTACAGGTACCACATTTAGGGCTCCGTATATGAATCAACTTGTTGTCTTTTACTCCTGTGTACTTATATTCCATTGTTTGCTTGATGTTAGTTCCCATTTTAAATATAAAATTGGGTTTGGAGCCCAAAATTTTGGATAGCTTGATGTCTTTGGATATAATCTACCAAAAATCATATATTATTTTCTTAATATAACTCACTGCTATATTAAACTGTATAACAAAAGACCTATGAAAGTAATCCGCAGTTTTAGTTTGTGTTTTATTACTATCTTGAAAAGTTTGTGCCTCATGTGTAACAAAAATATATTTCCTTCCTAATTGTCCCTCAATTGTAATATATATTAAATAGTGTTGTCCATCATAGTTACAGGGTATCCTCTTTGTGTGAATAACTCCTTAATAAAGCCTAATTCTAAATTCAATAATTCATCATTAGAAGTCATTCGTGCAGCTCAGACACACTGACCTTTAAATACATTATTCTTCAACTGCTCTGGATGGCAACTAGTATAATGTAAATAATTATTGGAAAAAGTATCTTTTCTATATATTGAAGAAGTAAGTGTGTTCGCTTGGCACTGAATAAGAGTGTCCAAGTAAGGTAACCCTGTGTTATTTTAAGAATAAGTAAATTTCAAGTATTCACTACTCATATTTAAAAAGTTAATAAATTATTCCAATGTCTTAACATCTGCATCCCACAGAATATATATATATCATCCAAGAACCTGGAATAATATTTCACGTACTTGTAATATTCACTAGTGAACAGTACTGTATCCTCCCAATGAAGCATAACTAGGTTTGCATAAATGGGAGCACAAGTGGCTCCCATCGCTGCTCCTTTAATTTGCTTAAAGTGTTCACCTTCGAAATATAAGAAGTTGTTGTCCAATACAATGGACATCATTTCTTCTAATAACCTAATTTCATCCCATTCCAAGTGGGAATATTTAAAAATACTGGAACTAAAGGCTTCAAGTCCTTTGTCTTTAGGGATGCAAGAAAATAAATCAATAACATCTATAGTAAGAAATATGATGTTATCAAAATTCATATTAATAGGATAATTATTAAAAAAAAACAGGAATCCTTTACCATGTGAGGAACTTTTTCATATAGAAATTTTAATTTAAAGTCTATATATTTCCCTAATGGGAAGGTCTTGGATTTGCTACCAGAGACAATTGGGCGGAAGGGTGGATCACCTACATCTTTATGGACCTTAGGAATGCCTATCAAAATAGCTAACCTAGGAAATTTTACAACTAATGAATCATATATCTTTTTGGTAATTCTCCCTTCAATATAATATTCTTCTATATAAGAGTCAATTCTTTGGTAGGCGATATTAAGTTTGTTAATGGAAATGGGTGTGTAGTTGCCAGAATAATGTAATAAATCATATATCTTCTTGATATATTGCGTACTCTCATATAAAACAACTCCACCCCCCTTATCAGGTTTCATCACTCTAATATTCATATTTCCTCTGAGATCACATAATAATCTTTCTTCCTCTTGTGTCAAATTACTGATAGAAGTGATGTGTTTGAGTTTCCTAGACTCATGGTACATTTCCCTGATGATAATGTTCTCAAACATTTCAATACCAGGGTGGCATGGTGGAATGAAACAACTAGCTTTCTTAAATGGTATACCAGAATGTACTCCATAGGAATGATTTTCATTATCTGGTGTACTCGAATTATTAAAATAAATAGCTAGATTAACTTTTCTAATGAATTTTTTGAACTCAATAATAGTGTCTACCAAGTCAAATTTAGGATTTGGGATTTATTTCATCCATTTAGTAAATAAATCAAAATAAACTTTATCTATATTCAAATCAGTATAATTAAAGATGTTAAAATTATTGAATGTATATACTTTCCCCTTAATTTCAATCCCATTTAAATTGTTGACACTATTATTAAAGGCTGATCCAGAAATATATTGATTCTTGTAATCTAATACCACCTCCTTCCCCAGTGCCTCTGGTGACCATTTTTGTAAGGTTGCGTATGTTGATTTCCTCCCCTCTGAAAATCCCCCTTATGATTGTAATGTTTATAGGGAGGAGGATCACCAAAACCCCCTCTCTCTTCCCTCTGCTGTGTATATACACAGAATTCATTGTTAAAATAATCCCTAAAACTCTTTTCAGGCCAAATATAAGCTTTGTTATTGGTATATTGTTCACTATCTCTTTTAAATTTCTTTGATTTTCTCTGCGTAATATTGGAAACCCATTTTTTAGCTTCCAAATACTGCTTGTTGTATAAATTCTCCCATTGTGAGAATAATAAATCATTAATAATATTGTTGTTCAGTTTCTCAGCTTCAGTAATCAGTTTACTCAGTTTTTCATCGTTATGTTTCATTAATAGACGCATAAAATTAAAACCACAGTTGTCAAAAAAAGTATTAAACTCTTTTTTAACATTTGCTGTAATATCAAGTCCTAAAGGTAACTTAAAAAACCTAAGACTCTTGGGTACTATATTCATTTCCAAATTTCTAGACAAATAGGCATTGTCAATTTTTAGACTGTTAATATTTTTCAACTTTTTACCAAGTGAATAAATCATGGACTTCAAATTGTCATATTCTGTGTTGTCCTTTCTTGAAATATTGTCAGCACTATTACAATCATCCATTCCATGATTGAACAACAAAAACTCATTAAATTTATTATCTTCTACAACACGGTCCACTAGTTTTAAGGGATAAACAGAATTGGAAGAAGATTTAACAGTACCTTTGTCTTGTTGGGTAGAATGTCCAGCAACAGTAGAATAAGTTTTTAAAGGCAAAGTTTTTTTAGGTTTAGTACCAGTTCTAATAGCTTCTTCATTAATATCGTATAAAGAAAGATCAAATGTAAAGTCAGAAAGGTTGATTTTGCTGCAATTAGGTGATTCATTGATATCCAGCAAGTTAGTAACTTTCCTTAAAGGATCCCCTTGACCATTCGGTATTTCTAAACTGTCTGAGGATACTGCTTCTTCACGCATATCAAGTTTGGTAGTGTTCGTATAAGCAGCATCTCCATCTCCGGTTCTATCAACCAAAACTCTTCGGTCATTATGTCCTGGGGATATAACCATATCAGTATCAACAGTTTTAGTACACTCAACCCGCGTACTACAAGCCTTAGTGCTGCAAGGCATATGAGATGTATAAGCTGGATGGCCACTCTGTAAAAGTTGTTTCACTAAAAGGGTGAGACTATTCAGTTCACCCTTTAATTTCCTTTGATGTCTTCTCGGATATAAGAAAGGTCATCTGTGCCCGAGTGCTGTGGAGAGGAATCTCCTCTAACGGGTGATGCTCCATCGCAAAAACGGCAACAACAGAAACAACGGAAAATACCAACTAAGTAAAAAACTAATGCGGATACACCGATAAGTGCTCTCACACGACAACTATATCACTAAAAGTCACTACAGGCACACGGGATAACATGTAAACTCCCGATTTAATAAAAAGCAGCTAAAATCACATAAAACAAAACCAAACAAGTAATGTTAAGCGCTTTCACCCAGTATATCCGGGCTTCATCAGAACTAATGACATAGTTCATTGTAGGTGTTATATACCTTTTCTGGCACCAAAATACAATACAAAAAGTATAAAATTTAAAGTAACAGTGACATCTAAGAACAATAAAGAAGCTTTTACAACATTATGACACTATCCTGTTGCTGGTATCAAACATGTAATACATTAACATAAACAAGATGAAAATAATAATATTAATTATATAAAGAATAACCATATATAATGTATTCCTACTAAATCCCTAATCCATAAAAAGCCTAATCATAAAAAATTAACTTCATATAACAATAGATTTCTATATAGTAATAAATATTGTAATAAATTATTATATAATAAAATATATAATAAAACAGTATTGTAACTCATGAGACAACTGTGGTTAGGTCTATAAAAATATTAAAATATCTATTAAAACTATCAAATTAAAAATGTCATTAAAAATCATTTTAATAAGATAATAAAGATTTGATAGATATACATTTGTTTAAACCTGGGGGTGTGGTGGCATCTAAGTATATTTGCCACCAAACTTCTTTGAAACTAAGTAAACTTTTAATGTCGCCTCCCTTAGGATCAATTTTGATGGCCTCCAATATGATAAATTTAAAATGATGATCATCCCCTTCTCTATCAACATGTCTATAAAGTGCGTTATTACTGTCTTTGGTCTTTATACAGTATAAATGGTCATAAATCCTTTTCCTAAGATTTCTTTCAGTTTTTCCTACATAAAAACTAGCGCATTTCTGACAAATGCTTAAGTATATCACCATCTTAGTATTGCAATTTCCAGCCTTCCTTATTACAGTACTTTTATGTCCATTACCTAGATGTATGATAGTCTCATCGGACATAAAATTACATTGTCTACAGGTACCACATTTAGGGCTCCGTATATGAATCAACTTGTTGTCTTTTACTCCTGTGTACTTATATTCCATTGTTTGCTTGATGTTAGTTCCCATTTTAAATATAAAATTGGGTTTGGAGCCCAAAATTTTGGATAGCTTGATGTCTTTGGATATAATGTACCAAAAATCATATATTATTTTCTTAATATAACTCACTGCTATATTAAACTGTATAACAAAAGACCTATGAAAGTAATCCGCAGTTTTAGTTTGTGTTTTATTACTATCTTGAAAAGTTTGTGCCTCATGTGTAACAAAAATATATTTCCTTCCTAATTGTCCCTCAATTGTAATATATATTAAATAGTGTTGTCCATCATAGTTACAGGGTATCCTCTTTGTGTGAATAACTCCTTAATAAAGCCTAATTCTAAATTCAATAATTCATCATTAGAAGTCATTCGTGCAGCTCAGACACACTGACCTTTAAATACATTATTCTTCAACTGCTCTGGATGGCAACTAGTATAATGTAAATAATTATTGGAAAAAGTGTCTTTTCTATATATTGAAGAAGTAAGTGTGTTCGCTTGGCACTGAATAAGAGTGTCCAAGTAAGGTAACCCTGTGTTATTTTAAGAATAAGTAAATTTCAAGTATTCACTACTCATATTTAAAAAGTTAATAAATTATTCCAATGTCTTAACATCTGCATCCCACAGAATATATATATCATCCAAGAACCTGGAATAATATTTCACGTACTTGTAATATTCACTAGTGAACAGTACTGTATCCTCCCAATGAAGCATAACTAGGTTTGCATAAATGGGAGCACAAGTGGCTCCCATCGCTGCTCCTTTAATTTGCTTAAAGTGTTCACCTTCGAAATATAAGAAGTTGTTGTCCAATACAATGGACATCATTTCTTCTAATAACCTAATTTCATCCCATTCCAAGTGGGAATATTTAAAAATACTGGAACTAAAGGCTTCAAGTCCTTTGTCTTTAGGGATGCAAGAAAATAAATCAATAACATCTATAGTAAGAAATATGATGTTATCAAAATTCATATTAATAGGATAATTATTAAAAAAAAACAGGAATCCTTTACCATGTGAGGAACTTTTTCATATAGAAATTTTAATTTAAAGTCTATATATTTCCCTAATGGGAAGGTCTTGGATTTGCTACCAGAGACAATTGGGCGGAAGGGTGGATCACCTACATCTTTATGGACCTTAGGAATGCCTATCAAAGTAGCTAACCTAGGAAATTTTACAACTAATGAATCATATATCTTTTTGGTAATTCTCCCTTCAATATAATATTCTTCTATATAAGAGTCAATTCTTTGGTAGGCGATATTAAGTTTGTTAATGGAAATGGGTGTGTAGTTGCCAGAATAATGTAATAAATCATATATCTTCTTGATATATTGCGTACTCTCATATAAAACAACTCCACCCCCCTTATCAGGTTTCATCACTCTAATATTCATATTTCCTCTGAGATCACATAATAATCTTTCTTCCTCTTGTGTCAAATTACTGATAGAAGTGATGTGTTTGAGTTTCCTAGACTCATGGTACATTTCCCTGATGATAATGTTCTCAAACATTTCAATACCAGGGTTGCATGGTGGAATGAAACAACTAGCTTTCTTAAATGGTATACCAGAATGTACTCCATAGGAATGATTTTCATTATCTGGTGTACTCGAATTATTAAAATAAATAGCTAGATTAACTTTTCTAATGAATTTTTTGAACTCAATAATAGTGTCTACCAAGTCAAATTTAGGATTTGGGATTTATTTCATCCATTTAGTAAATAAATCAAAATAAACTTTATCTATATTCAAATCAGTATAATTAAAGATGTTAAAATTATTGAATGTATATACTTTCCCCTTAATTTCAATCCCATTTAAATTGTTGACACTATTATTAAAGGCTGATCCAGAAATATATTGATTCTTGTAATCTAATACCACCTTGTTCCCCAGTGCCTCTGGTGACCATTTTTGTAAGGTTGCGTATGTTGATTTCCTCCCCTCTGAAAATCCCCCTTATGATTGTAATGTTTATAGGGAGGAGGATCACCAAAACCCCCTCTCTCTTCCCTCTGCTGTGTATATACACAGAATTCATTGTTAAGATAATCCCTAAAACTCTTTTCAGGCCAAATATAAGCTTTGTTATTGGTATATTGTTCACTATCTCTTTTAAATTTCTTTGATTTTCTCTGCGTAATATTGAAAACCCATTTTTTAGCTTCCAAATACTGCTTGTTGTATAAATTCTCCCATTGTGAGAATAATAAATCATTAATAATATTGTTGTTCAGTTTCTCAGCTTCAGTAATCAGTTTACTCAGTTTTTCATCGTTATGTTTCATTAATAGATGCATAAAATTAAAACCACAGTTGTCAAAAAAAGTATTAAACTCTTTTTTAACATTTGCTGTAATATCAAGTCCTAAAGGTAACTTAAAAAACCTAAGACTCTTGGGTACTATATTCATTTCCAAATTTCTAGACAAATAGGCATTGTCAATTTTTAGACTGTTAATATTTTTCAACTTTTTACCAAGTGAATAAATCATGGACTTCAAATTGTCATATTCTGTGTTGTCCTTTCTTGAAATATTGTCAGCACTATTACAATCATCCATTCCATGATTGAACAACAAAAACTCATTAAATTTATTATCTTCTACAACACGGTCCACTGGTTTTAAGGGATAAACAGAATTGGAAGAAGATTTAACAGTACCTTTGTCTTGTTGGGTAGAATGTCCAGCAACAGTAGAATAAGTTTTTAAAGGCAAAGTTTTTTTAGGTTTAGTACCAGTTCTAATAGCTTCTTCATTAATATCGTATAAAGAAAGATCAAATGTAAAGTCAGAAAGGTTGATTTTGCTGCAATTAGGTGATTCATTGATATCCAGCAAGTTAGTAACTTTCCTTAAAGGATCCCCTTGACCATTCGGTATTTCTAAACTGTCTGAGGATACTGCTTCTTCACGCATATCAAGTTTGGTAGTGTTCGTATAAGCAGCATCTCCATCTCCGGTTCTATCAACCAAAACTCTTCGGTCATTATGTCCTGGGGATATAACCATATCAGTATCAACAGTTTTAGTACACTCAACCCGCGTACTACAAGCCTTAGTGCTGCAAGGCATACGAGATGTATAAGCTGGATGGCCGCTCTGTAAAAGTTGTTTCACTAAAAGGGTGAGACTATTCAGTTCACCCTTTAATTTCCTTTGATGTCTTCTCGGATATAAGAAAGGTCATCTGTGCCCGAGTGCTGTGGAGAGGAATCTCCTCTAACGGGTGATGCTCCATCGCAAAAACGGCAACAACAGAAACAACGGAAAATACCAACTAAGTAAAAAACTAATGCGGATACACCGATAAGTGCTCTCACACGACAACTATATCACTAAAAGTCACTACAGGCACACGGGATAACATGTAAACTCCCGATTTAATAAAAAGCAGCTAAAATCACATAAAACAAAACCAAACAAGTAAACTTAAGCGCTTTCACCCAGTATATCCGGGCTTCATCAGAACTAATGACATAGTTCATTGTAGGTGTTATATACCTTTTCTGGCACCAAAATACAATACAAAAAGTATAAAATTTAAAGTAACAGTGACATCTAAGAACAATAAAGAAGCTTTTACAACATTATGACACTATCCTGTTGCTGGTATCAAACATGTAATACATTAACATAAACAAGATGAAAATAATAATATTAATTATATAAAGAATAACCATATATAATGTATTCCTACTAAATCCCTAATCCATAAAAAGCCTAATCATAAAAAAATAACTTCATATAGCAATAGATTTCTATATAGTAATAAATATTGTAATAAATTATTATATAATAAAATATATAATAAAACAGTATTGTAACTCATGAGACAACTGTGGTTAGGTCTATAAAAATATTAAAATATCTATTAAAACTATCAAATTAAAAATGTCATTAAAAATGATTTTAGCCACTTTTTATTAAATCGGGAGTTTACATGTTATCCCGTGTGCCTGTAGTGACTTTTAGTGATATAGTTGTGGTGTGAGAGCAGTTATCGGTGTATCCGCATTCATTTTTTACTTAGTAGATCTATATATTTCTGAGTTTGTCTTAGTCCCCTTTCCCTTACAGATGAGTTTAACTAGTGTGTATCTCCAATTTAGAGGAATCTCTTCCTCCTTAAGTGACCTAGTGAATGATGGGTGGAATGGTACTTGTAATGGTACTGGAAGTGCACATTGAGCTGTTCTCATGTCATCATTAGTAAGTCCATCTCTTCACTGTTCTTTGCTTTGGTCCAGTTTGCATAGTACTTTTTCAATATAATCTAAGTTAATTTCAGTATCTCAAGCTACCAGAGTGTTAATAGTGCAAATTATCATCACTGTTGTGGAGCCACACCATTTTGCATAACATTTTATAAATGTATTTACAAACTGTTTTGCTTGATAATAAATTCTAGAATCTATGTACAGTTCATTGGTGTGCTTGTCTTTACTCCTACCACATCTTATGTATTTTTAAAATAGTTTCCTGTTATGCTTGATATCTTTATGTAATTTTCTTCAGATTTATCTTTATCTTGTCTCATGATATGTTTAATTTGTCTAATTTATTTATTTCAGTTTTCAAAGTTATAGTTCAACCTCATTTCCATTTCTTATATTTTTTATCTCACATCTTTATTAAGTATCTTGTTCTTATGGAGATGTATCCTCCTAACCTTGTAAGTAAAGATCCCAATATTAAACATTTGTTCCAGTGTTGAGGCAACCATTGGTAATTAATCTATCCCTCTGTGTTTTATGTATATATTGATGGGGGTTTAAAATCTTGGTTTGGGTGTTTGTGCAACAGTATGTTCTGTGAAGATATACAAGAGCCATTAGGGGTTTGAAGGCATAGAATGACAAGTATAGATCTCCAAGAAGGACTCTTTATGAGACAAAGTATAGGTATAGGTCTTCCAGTCTTCATTTTTAGGCCAATAATCTTTTTCATCAGGAACATTTGGGACCTTTCTAACCACATGATATTTCTGGCAAGGGCATTGTGCTGTAACATCCTGTGGGGCCTACTTTAATTAAACAAAAGCAGAATCCATTGAATACGAATCCATCGACACATAAACAGCGAAACGTGCAAACATCGAATGCACTAAATAGCAAAATCGGAAATGTCTATCGGAAAACCCTGATAGAGCCACAAACAGGAGTGGATTATTAAGCAATAATCCATGACTGGGTGTGAGTATATCAGGATTTACCCATGGTTGGTGTGGTTTGATCACAAGTGTAGGAGAAGCAAAGGAGAAAAGAGAATCTCTATTGTTTTTTTTCTGATATTGTAGAAGGGACAGCATTTGAATACAAGGAAATCAGGTACATTTCTGATTATTTAGTTTTGCAGAACATACTTTCCCCCAGATTCAGCAAGCTCTGCACAGAGTGCAGGAATAGTGCAAGAGTTGCTGAACACAATATGACCACCGAGTGATCCAGGAACAAGCTCCCGGGAAGTGCATGAGCGCGCCTATACTATTCCTGCACGGACACCACTGCTATATGCTAATTACCTCATTTGCTGGTGAAAACCATGCAAATGAGGTGAATTAGCGATCCAGGAAGCAGACAGGCATCTGTACAGGAATAGTGTAACCTGTAGAAATGTATTCAGTTACTAACCAAATTCTGCAAATTACAAAATGGAGGCATGGCAGCTCGAAATAAAGCATGTATTCAATGTAGTAGGCATGTCAATGGCCAAATATACGGCCATTGGCATGAGAAATAGTTGCAAAATTATAAAAGATAACTTTATGTTTTTTTTGGCTGATCTCGGCCATTTAAGTGTAGGGCAGTGATGCAGAAATGGGATCAGCCTGAAAATAAGAAAAAACGTTGGAAATAAGCTTTTAAACCCAAATCAGCATTTTGTCATACTAGTCAATGGCATGCATAAGACAACAATACCAGGGAATAGTGGTTGCTAAGGGGGAAGGCTGAGTGTGAGTGTGGTAACCATGAATTAGCATTCTGTTTTATGCAAATGAGGGGATTGATACTAAATCACAGATTTCCTGTCAGTATTAGCTTGCACCCAACCGCGTAGGTGCAGCAACACCATTGTATAAGAGGTGGATGACCTCATAAAGGGGAGTGTTATGCATGCTGTAAGCTTATTGGAGCTCTGTGGCCCGTATTTACCCTTAGATAAGCACAGCTAAGGAAGGGGGGGGTGTCTGAGGCTGCCTAGCAGTGTTTACATTGCCTAAACGGGTGTGTGCGCCACTCACCAGGTTTTAAACAAACAAAAAAAAAACAGGAAATAGCAGCTCTGTTCACATCTGAGCACTGGGTATGCACGCTGCACCTCGGGAGTTAAACAGGAAGGCAATGGGAAGGGAAAACAGTAGGAGAAAGGCAATCAAGGAGAACTAGCATAGTTGGCAGGTGAAATGTATCAGAATCAGCCAATTACACATGGAACAGCCTAGCACACTACTATAAGCTATGCAAACACCTTCCAGTCTGTTTTTCCCACAAACTCTACACCACCGGTGTACACTGATGGGGGAAATTTTACCTGACAAAACTAACAAAATGTTAGGGGCTGCTGTCGCTCCCATACATCAATATGTGCAAGAGGCTGAGGGTGGTGAGGATGTGAATGCTGACGAAAAACCCACAATGAGGAGAAGGAGAAGAATGTACAAACCCAGGGTAACCTACCAGGTGCTACATGAGCTGGAGATAGTGGAGCGCTATAGGGTGGACAGGGACATTCTACAGCAAACTGTTGAGCTGTGCTGACCACGCCTCACACACAGAACCAACAGAGGGGAACCCATCCCAGTGGATACCAAAATATGTGTAGGCTTAAGAATACTAGTCACAGGTACCTTCCAAAGGGCAACTGGGGATATCATGGGGTTCTCACAGGCATCAGCATCCAGGGTATTCCACCAGTTCCTGGATGCCATGTCAGCACATGCTGGTGAGTGCATATATTTCCTCAACACTGTGAGGCATTGACCAGCAATATGCGTCTCTTCCACCAAATAGCAGAATACCCTGAGGCAGTGGGTGTTGTAGACTACACGCACATATGCATCAAAGTACCACCCAGTGAGCGGGGTAGGGTCTAAATAAACTGCAAGGGCTTCCCCTCCATTAACTGCCAGGCTGTGTGCGATGCCCAGGACATTATCTTGAATGTGTGTGCTGGCAGCCCTGGAAGCTATCACAGCTCCCACATCTGGAATATGATACAGCTGTACCAGAGATTTGCCAGCGGGGACATCCCATATGGCCACCTAGTGGGGGATGCTGGCTATGCACTGGAGCTGTGGCTGATGACACCCCTCGGAAATGCACACACACCTGAACAAGAACTCCATAATGAGGCACATGCACAAACCAGAATCATAACAGAGCATGTGTTTGGGATGCTCATGTCATGGTTCCGCTGCCTGGACATATCTGGAGGAGCCTTACAGTACTCTCCAGCTGCATGTACACAAATGTTCATAGTATGTGCCATGCTACACAACTGTTCCTGTGGAAACAGCTGCATCAGGACAGCACGGGGCAAGGCCACATAGTCCCCCACCATTGCCATGGCCATCACAGGCACAGAGGGACTCAGAGGAGGATCTACCTGAGCCTGCCCATGTAGGCAGAAGGAGGTGTTCCCAGTATGCCCAGGTCTTGGCAAAGAGACAACACATAGCACATACACTGACACGGTAGGGACCCAGAGAATGATGCCTCTCTCTGACTCACACAAACAGTTTAAGGAATGCCAAACATGATACTACCTGTGCTTTACAATGTATAGGGAGTGTACTGTACTATGTGCATCTGACATAGTCACTCCTCCAGCACCGTCCTCAATACAGGCACAGTCACAAGGTAAGTCAGTCTTCCTATCAATTGCTGAATGGAGTAGTATGTTCTGATAGTTGTATCTATTTTATGGATGTGAGCATGCAAGGGAATTGGGTGGCTGAATGGGATGGCAGCAGATAGTGGACACCTATATGGGCAGCATGACATCCATAAAAAATACTGCTGTCAACATACTAGGCAGAACTAGACAAGATGACAAATCCCACTGCAGTACATGTGGTGGCCCAAATATGTGTCCATAGGATGCACTCATGCATGTCAGTGAGGCTCACATACCCACCACTAGCCTCAGCCAGCAGACCAGGTGTAGATGACCATAAAGCAAGGCTGGGATAAGGCCTCCAATTGATGGCAATGGTTAACAGCCTACCTCCAGACCTACACAAACAGACTACAACAGGTCTGGCAGTTGTATGTCAGTTCTGAATGGTAAGAAGTCTGAAACTGAAATGTAGGTCAATAAAACCTAAGATTTTTACTTTACTGATATGCCTCCAGTCTGCATGATAGGTCAGAATACAAAATGAAATGGAAGCCAACAGAGTACTTGAAATACCAATATAGTCATAGCAAATGTTTAAAGTCATCATGTGTGCCCCCCCACAGTCCTATGTAGAAATGCAGTAACATGTAAGTGTGAGGTTTAATAACAGTGGAGCACAAATTACCCGAGCTGGCCCAATCTACAGGATAGATTGTTGCATGTGTACAATATACAGGGGTCCATGCGTTAGGTTGTCATGTGTTCAATATTGTGTGGAAGTGGTCAGCATGTAGGCATGGAGGGTTGTGTCTCAGTGGGCTATGGGCAGTACTGTGGATGACAGGAACATGTTCCAACTGCAGTGCCAACCACAATGCTTCTCAGCAATACGCATGTCAGCAGTCATCCATACTCACTGTCCAGATATCAATATCTGTCACCATCTGAAAGATGGACATGCCATGAATGTGGGCCCATACATACACACAGTACACAGGTGGAAGTACCCTAGACAGAGTATATAAAATGTAACTGTCAGCTGCATACAACTTTGGAATTGTACATACAGGTTAGCATCATATTAGTTGCCTGCGTAGTATGGAATACTGATGTAGTCTGGACCAAAAGGCACAATTATGAAGTAATGGGAGACTGCCTATGTCCCCACACAAGGCAGCATAAGGGGAATGTCCCAGGTATATCTGTGAGTCAGCTGCAAGTAGCCTCTATATCACACATGCACTCAGCTCACCCCATCATCAGCCACAGGTTTATCACAGCTCATATCCTTGCTGTTGGGAATGAGTACAGTATTACCCCACTTCTGTATGGGAATACCCACAGAATGTAGCTTACTGAAGAGGTGTCCTATGCAGGCATATCCCTAGCTGTAAGCAGCACTCTGCCTGCATCCAGATCAATGGGTCATTATGTACAGGAACTATTGCCACCTTGCACACTTACCCTGTCACGTCAGGGGAATCCACTGGCTTGCAGCCTGGGAATGTAGGCATGACAGAATGCACTGGGTTGCTACAGAAGGCCTGCATCACTACCAAATGGCCTACAGTCCTCTGTCAAAGGCCTGGGCCTCATCCGTAGTGCCAATGTATGGTATCTCATGGGGTCCCACCTAACAAACTAACACAGTCAACAAAACACAAATGCAAGGCCATGTTGACAAATCCCAGTAGAATGCCTCCCATGTCCTACTGCATTAACTCTGGACAAATCCACAAATAAAGCTGAGATGAAGGGCTAACTATAGAGATACTTCCCAGATATCACTCGCATAATGTTAGGATGAGGATAGAATAACAGTGTGGGGTGTGTAGACGCATGGACGTCATGGAGTGTGTGAAGTCTGAAACTCTGATGTGTGCCCATACTACCCCTGCCTGCAAACCTAGTAATGGGTGGCTACATACCTGCTTGTAAACCACAATGTGAAGGGGAGCTGACCAGATATATGAGCCCTGCCTCTGGGTAACCTGGGTAAATCTGTACAACTTAGAGGTATGGCCATAGCAGGATATGACCATTCTGTTAAGTCGATATATGTACAAGAAGGGGATCCTCAGCCACCATACTACCAAGGTGCTGGACCATTTACACAGACCCATCAGCAAGTGTCTGTAGCTATCCCTCCAGATTGGCAGGAGTGTGCAAAAATGTGTAGGCTGCAGAATACAATACTGGACTCAGCTTCATTCATCTTGTATTTCCCAGTAAATAACTGTGAGCAAATAATTATATCTGTCAGTAGTCGATGACATAAAATATCACAGTGTAAAACCATACATATGTGTGAATATCTCTGCTAACACCAACCATGTAACACAAGCATCACAGACAGCAATAGTTACAGTACCCCCTATCTGTTGCCCATTGTGACTCCATATTGTCAACCTATCTACAGATATCCTGCAGAAACAGGTTGCTATCTGTAGGTTGAGAACACCAAACCCTGGACTGGAGTACAACCCTACCTGGAATGGATTCACACACTCAGTACCAAAGGTCATACTGGGCATGCTCCTACACTTAGAGAAATGAAGCCCATGTCTGACAACACAATGGACTATACATATCTGTCATTTGCAGATGTCTGTGCACACACACCAAATTGAACACCATTTATGCTTCACACACACAGTGGATAGGAATACTCACACATATCCCAGACCAACACCTTATAATATGTCAAACATACACACACAGAGATGGGAAGAGAGAGACAGACAGTTACAGATACAATTCCATTATGAGGCCTGTCCCACCCACTACACATCCAATTGGCCGATATCACATGATGTGCTGGTGTCAAACACTGTAGACATTCCTTTTGGTAGCCCTCAGCCCTATAGTGTCTGTGATGCTAGTGATAACTGTGTAACACAATAGTACAAATCAGTATTCATGTAGCATGTGTATACTCAGTCCTGTCAAATGTAAAGTTGTATGTGACTGAGTGTGTGTGTGTGTGTGTGTGTGTGTGTGTGTGTGTTTCCAGAGTAATTATTTATAGCCCATTCACACACACTGCACTTCCCATTGCCCATGTTACCACTCCTGCTGATGTCAATCACCTTGAAATAAACCATCAGCCAAATCCCAAACCTGTAAGCTCTGTGGTGCTTGTGATAACTGCATAATACTGTAGTATATCAAACTAGTTAGGTAGGAGTTATAAACCCGGACATGGCAACTGTGAAAATGTGTGTGCTTGTGTGTAAGAGTGTGTGTGTCTTTGTTAACACCTGATTTTGTGGACATTGACACTTACTACACTTCCCTTACCCCTCCTTTAGCTCTGCAGCTGATGTCACTCACCTTCAAAGATACCTTTGGACAGCGTTCCAACATATAAGCTCTGTGGTGCTTGCAATAACTGTATAATGCCACAATGTCACAAACTAGTTAGGTAGGAGTTCTAATCCTGGTCCTGGCAAGTGTGTGAGTCTTTGTTGAAACCTGATTTTTATGGTCATTCACACTTACTACACTTCCCTTACCCCTCCTTTAGCTCTGCAGCTGATGTCACTCACCTTCAAAGATACATTTCAATAGCTCTCCAGCATATAAGCTACATGGCACTTGTGATAACTGTGTAATACCATAGTGTCACAAACTAGTGAGGTAGGAGTTCTAGTCCTGGTCTTGGCAACAGTGACAATGTGTGTGTTTGTGTGTGAGAGTGCGCGAGTCATTGTTAATACCTGATTTTGTGGTCATTCACACTTACTACACTTCCCTTATCCCCTCTTTTAGCTCTCCAGCTGATGTCACTCACATTCAAAGATACCTTTGGACAGCTCTCCAAAACGTAAGCTCTATGGTGCTTACGAAAGCTGCATAATACCATAGTGAAGCAAATTAGTTAGATTAGAGTTCTAATCCTGGTCCTGATAACTGTGTGCTTGTGTGCAAGAGTGTGTGAGTCTTTGTTAACACCTGATTTTGTGATCATTCACACTTACTACAATTCCCTTACCTCTCCTTTAGCTCTTCACCTGATGGCACTCACCTTCCAAGATACCTTTAGACAGCTCTCTAACATATAAGCTCTGTGGCGCTTGTGATAACTGCGTAATAGCATCTATATCACATTATCACATTGTAATAATGTTGAATGACTACAATACTGAAAATGCCATTCAGCAAAACTGTTCTTGGCCCCCCACACCCTCAGCTAATTATAAATACAAACTCTGAGATTGCACTACAGTGAGGAAAGGGCAAATTTTCTGATCCTCACTCTACTGTGATCTCACATAAAACATTTTGCTGAACGGCATTTTCAACATTGTAGCCATTCAATATTTTGACAATGCAACAATGTGGTATAGACCCATGTAATACCATAGTGTAGCAAATTAGTTAAGTAGGAGCCCTAATCCTTGTCCTGGCAACTGTGAAAATGTATGTGTTTGTGTGTGAGAATGTGTGAGTCATTGCTGTTACCTGATTTTGTGGTCATTCACACTTACTACACTTCCCTTACCCCTCCTTTAGCTCTGCAGCTAATGTCACTCACCACCAAAGATACCTTTGGACAGCCCTTTAACATATAAACTCTGTGGTGCTTGTGATAACTGCGTAATACCCTAGTGTAGCAAACTAGTTAGGTAGGAGTTCTAATCCTGTTCCTGGCAACTGTGATAATGTGTGGGTGAGAGTGTATGAGTCTTTGCTGAACCCTGATTTTGTAGTCATTTACATTTACTACACTTCCCTTAACCCTCCTTTAGCTCTGCAGCTGATGTCACTTACCTTCAAAGATATCTCTGGAGAGTTCTCCAATGTGTAAATTCTGTGGTGCTTATGATAGCTGTGTAATGCCATAATGTAGCAAATTAGCTAGGCAGGAGTTCTAATCCTGGTCCTGGCAACTGTAAAAATGTGATTGTGTGAGTCTTTGTTAGCACCTGATTTTGTGGTCATTCACAATCACAGCACTTCCCTTACCCCTCCTTTAGCACTGCAGCTGATGTCACTCACCTTCAAAGATATGTTTGGACAGCTCTCCAGCATATAAGCTCTCTGGCGCTCATGATAACTGTGTAACACTATAGTACCAATGCATAGCTAGGTAGTGGTTTGTAACTCAGTACTGGCAAGCGTGTGTGTCATCAGTATCCTGTGTGCATGTGGGTGTGATTGTGTAAATACCAAGATCCATTGCAGGGTGGGTTTTGCTACATTTTCATATTGAGGATCCATATGTCCCAATGTCACATTACAAGGCCAACAGTTGTCAAACACCATAGAGGTAGTTGTAGACAATCCACAGCCATACATTTATATATAGGCAACCAATATAATAACCAGAGACCTCTCTCCACCCACGGATCATACACCAACATGCTTGGCTCTTTATCTCTTCCTTTTTTCTTTCTCTCTCTCTCTCTCTCTCTCTCTCTCACTCTCTTTCACTCTCGCCCTCTCTGGTAGATGTGGAAAATGCATCTGTTTTGCATAGACAGCAGCTTGACTTTGGTAGGTAATGCTCATGATCAGCTGATGGCCTGTGCACGAATTGGAGTCCTCATCTTGCTAATTACATGTGGAACACCTGTGCTATCATTCCTATAGCCAATTGCATGGAAGCACACTCCTATAAGTAAGCACTGCAAGTGGGTGTTGGCCCTTCTCCTTTACTGTGAGCAGGACTTCATGTGGGTGTGTGACAATCAGCATCACAGAGGGTAGTTGGAAATACCTCTTACAACAAACACTGTGGAGACAGGCCAACAAACTGGAGCGGGATGTTCCAGACATGGGGACAGAATGCAAGTATTGCTGCTCTACATTTGAAGTAATGTTGGTTTAATAGGGTTTGTGTGGATATGGCGGTTCTGCCTGATTTAAAGTCTGGCATGATAGTGTTATGTGGTTGAGAAAACTCTCACCTATAGGGCTATCTGCAGACTGGCCAGAATTGAGAGTCTTAGATTTGGTGAGTTACTCACACGTTTTCTCTCTTTATAAATTCAGTAGCATACTCTGATGATTGTAGTCAGTAAATGGTAACATCCATGTGTGTTACTGACTTCATATCCCTCAGAAGAGATATGTCACAACAAACCCTGTTGCACCAGCAATGTTCTCAGTTATAACTGCAATATGTCAATATTGGCCCTGTGTTTATGCCTCTGTCCCCCAAGTCTGTCACCCTTTGTTCATATGTCATGCAGTAAGAGGTGAATATGCATCATATACCATTATTTACTGACATAATTCCTGATATCAAACCAGTGATACATCAGACTGCCAGACATGTAATGTATAGGAGGCCTAATAGTTGAGACCAAAACCTGGACATTCTGTTGTAGTCTGTACAGTAGTGAGGTCTGTGTACCTATGGTGATTGTTGACAGAGAGTCTATATTATGTAGCAGTGGATTATGATCATGTTATTTGGCCTGTGTACAGACTGGGGTAGATGTCAGTGTTCTTGGTCCTGTTCCATCTGACATTGCATGCTGCTCCAGTTTCTGATACCCTATCAGCCTATATGTTTGTAGGGCCAGACTGAGACACGTCCTATACCACAGTCAGGCATCAGACTACACTGTGAATTGGGACAGCATATGTAGGGCTAGTGTGTGAGTGGCAAACATGATGATGACTTTTGTTCACACAGGCCATAGACTGTACTATTACTTAGGCTTACCATTATGTGACTGTGACTGTGTTGAGATTGGTTGTGGGTATGCACTTCTACACTGGTGTCTATTACTCCATGCAGTTACATGCCTGTAGTGCCTGCTATATTTGCAATTACATGTGTATTCCCCCATAGGTACATTGGGTTAGTGTTGTGGCAGTCTGCCTGTAGTGTAGATAGTGCTTGGTGACATGCCTAGCAGCTTAGTGTATTTACGCTAGTGTAATGTTATGTCCAGATATTTGTCAGATGTACTATTGCCTGGCCACCATACGTGTTATGTATTTCTGACAAAGCAATGGGCTGGTGTGAAGATGTATGTCACTAACTAGTGTGAAGTATGTGGCTTGGGATCACTGCTTCTCCAGTTAATATGTGTTAAGCAGATAGGAGGGTGTGAATGCATCAACTGTGTGAGCTTATCTAGTTCAGTATTTCTGATATATCCCCATTTTCATAGCTTTAAACATCCCCTTTGTCAGGCTTATTCCACATTTCTTGCACTAAGGCACACTGTGTATACCTCCTGACTGACCAGATTGTTCCAGACTGTCCATGTTTATTGCTCATATTTCTTCTGTATTCCACAGGATCATTACTGTGATTTGTGTGGTATTTCACTATGATGATTTTATGATGTCTTTCAGTAACTGATGGCATACATGTCAGTTTCAGAAGAGCCTTCATTCACAACATGTATGTTGACACAACCCCTGTCACTGTAACAACATTCTGCATTTATAACTGAAATACATACATTATGTTCCCTTAGACTAAAAGGTTGAGCATTATGGTGTGGAGGTATGACTCCACTACATGTGTGTGTGTGTGTGTGTGTGTGTGTGTGTGTGTGTGTGTGTGTGTGTGTGTATATATATATATATATATATATATATATATATATATACATATATATATATATAAATATATATATATATATATATATATATATATATATATATATATATATATATATATATATATATATATATATATATATATATATATATATATATATATAAATATATATATATATTGATATATATATATATATATATATATATATATATAGAGAGAGAGAGAGAGAGAGAGAAATATATACCTAGATATAGATGTAGATATATAGATATATATGTGTGTGTGAATATATATATATATATATATATATATATATATATATATATATATATATATATGAATTTATGTATATATATATATATATATATATATGTATAAACATATAGCTATATCCTTTTATGTGTAAACATGAGTGTTGTATATACCTTCTCAGATGAATCCCACTATATTAATCTATGTGTATATTTACATATAAGAACATGACTGATTCAACACTATTTTCACTTACAAATACTAAATTATAGTAGTCAAAGCAGTTATTCATTACTATTCAGTATGTGTACTGAATGATATATTTAAAACAACAACAGACATCTTTGCAGCTCAGATGGCTTTGTTGTTAAGTGCTGTGACTGTAGTCTAGAGGGTCCTGGGTCCAAGACCTGAAAGTGCTGTTTATTTTATTGCTAGGCAGAACAAGGACTGTTTTATACAGAGTGGTTAGGGCAGTTCTGAGCAGCTTTAAGCATGTTTGCACAGGTTTGCTTGATAGTAAGCAGTGCTAACATACGGTTAAAGGTATAGGCGCTTACACCGTGGAGGCTTCGTTTACCAGTGCGCAAATCTGCTTAGCATTTACATTTAAGCAATGCTTACACCTGCTAAGCATAGCTCTGTCCTGGTAACCAGTGATCACATTCCAGTCTGATAAAATAGCAGGGTAATGACATATTTAATAAGTGTATTTAATTCCATGCAAATAACATGCTTCTATGTGTTGTCATTATAGTAGCAAGGGGTGTGAGTATACTGTATGGGACACCTGAGTATACATGGTTAGTACCACAATCTTTTCTCTTTGTATGTGTTTGATACTTGGGTAGTATCCCAGGTTATATGCAGTCACACTTGCATGTATTATATCATTACATTACTACTTTTAACAGTGCTTTTCCAAGTAAGAGTAGATTGCAGATTATAGTACTGGAACCATACACCCCTGCATGCAAACCTGGACTCTGAGTACTGACTATCGTGTTCTTGGTGTTTGGCCTGTATGTTTTTATGCATCTCCTATTGGATATTGATCTGATATTTTGATATTAACTGTAGACTACGATGTTCTTAGGACATGTCATTGAGGACTGCTATCATGTCATACCTATCAGTTTCAGATGTCTATCTGTCAAAAAATTCATCCTAATGCATAACCTTTTGGCAGCTACTTTCTGTCTGTCCTCTGTACAGATGTGCAGATGTGAAGTATTCATCTTGACTGCTTACAGGAAATCTCTGATTGGCTGACATGTACATGTTTGCCCAGCTGTCTTATGAATGCCACAGCTAGGAAACCCCACTCTGTATGCACCACATGCCATGCATACCTCAACTAGACTACCACAGTCAAAAGAACATGTTTGGGTAGAGGTCCCTAACCCAGACATTGGCCATGTTATGCAATACATGTTGCATACATGTCAATTGGAGTACCTCACTGGCCCTCTTCAAGAGAAAAACAGATGAGTTGATGTTGAATTTAACTGTCACCCTGGAAATCACTCAAGTGGCATCATTTGATAGATGGCCTGCTGACAAATGTACTCACATGCCCTACTCTTCTCATCTCTCCATGGACATTAGCCTGGTACACACCTAGGAACACCTTCCCCTATGAACCTCTATCAGTTTCTGTGTGTTTGTAAGCTTGTAGTTGAAAATATTCTGAGGGCCTTCTCACCCACTACACCCCCAATGTTATACTTAGAAAGGGCTGCTACTATAATTCGCATTAAATGTACCTGGTGACACTCTTCCCCCTATGGGCTACCTGGAGCTTGTAGTGCCAACATAACACTGCTTTATAAATGGGTAGATAGCCGTGGGTTACCCTCTGAGTCCTTGCAAATGTGAGTATGTGTGTGTGTGTCTGTGTGTGTAATTGTGTGTGAGTGTGCATATTTGTAGGAGACAGCATTCTGAGGCCACATTCTCTAAATACACTAAACCTTGCCATACATTATAAGGGATGGTGATGTTGCTGACATTAAAAGAGCCATGACAAACCCACACCCTACTATGCCTGTGGCATGTGAAATAAATGGATATCCCTGTAGTAGCACTGATTAGATAGACAAGAGTTTGTATTGCAGTCTTGGTCCATGTGTGATTGTGGGTATCTCAGAGTATTATCATGGGTTTCAGTGAGTACAATATCCAATGTGGGATGTGGGTGCTGGGTATACTGTCATTACACCATGGTACCCGTAGTACATGTCCCAAGGTCCACTGTATGAGGACACATACACACACACACACACACACACACACACACACACACACACACACACACACACACACACACACACACACACATACACTTACAGGTGAGGTGGCACAAAGATATTATGCAGAGCTCTCATTACCCAACAGTCAACATGCATGACATATGGCACTCAACAGCATGCACTGCAGCCGTACTCAATCCTTGTTACCAACATTATACATCTCTGTGATGCATGAATTGTGTTAGTAGGTGATGCCCCTTTTTCTGGAACACACTGCACCCATGTACACAGTATTGCTGTGCACCTGTACAGCACACTGTTGTGTACTGTGCACCATAACTCACAAGTATTCACACCATTGCTGAATTTGTATATGTGTGGCAGGTATGTTTGTTCTGTTGCTCACAGCCCCTATGTGTTTGTCTGACACATACCTGGGATGATATGAGGACTGATGTCACTAATTAATGCCTGTCCTTTGATTTGCAGATCTCATCATCAGCAATGCATGAATGTGCAATAAAATCCAGTTACACTGACAACTTTCAAAGCTTAATGTGGATATGAGGAGTGTACACACCCTTGTTGACATGCCAGCCTCTTCTATGATATGGAATGGAGCCACATTACTGCATTTATTAACATTACACACACCTGATATGCGACATATGACCTGTGCAATCCAATGCAGTATGAAACAAATGTGTTAGTCGTGCAGATGCCGAATGAGATGCATACAATATGTGGTTTGCATAAGTGTGCACACCCTTAATGTAATGGTTCATTGAAGCATCTGTTAAGTGAACTACAGCAGTCACTATTTCTGAAAGGGGTATACTAACATGGCCCAGCTTCACTTGCCATTATTTGGTCACTCTCTTCTATAAATGTCCCCCAACTCTGCCAGATTGACCAGGCTGGTGTCATCAATTTGGAAACTAATTCTCCGGTTATCATGACCAACAGAAAAGGGGATTTTCATATTTACAACTTTGCTAATGTGTCTTTAGATGCTGATCTAGTTGACCTTTTAGCTAATGGGTACACTTTTGTACCTAGTCAACATTTCAATTTAACAAAAACTTTGATTGATTTAAAATGCTTTGTCCGTAAACTAAACTTGAATGTTTTATTTAGTAATGCAAGTTCAACAGGGCAGACAACTTTAAAGCTTTCTAGCACTTTTAATCCCCCACTACACCCTAACTTACATATTTTTGAGAATATATGTGAAGTTGACATTAGACACTTGCATACTTTAAACACCAAAAGGCCCTCACAGACCAAGGGTAATATTTCTAGTGATCAATTAACAGCTTTAAACAATTTATGCAAGATGCCAGTCAGAGTTATAAAACCAGATAAAGGGGGTGGCTTGGTAATTCTTTATAATTCGGATTACAACAACAGGATGTTGTCTGTTTTGAAATCTCCAGCTTATGCTGTTTCTTCATTGAATGAAATGGCAGGTTTTCAAAACAGGATTAAAGGTTATTTTAGAGACCTTTTCCTGTCTGGTAAAATTGACATAGACACTTACAATTTTATTGACATTACGTTTCCGAAAGTTCCAGTCATGTTTGGGATCCCTAAGATCCACAAGGACTTGCTAAATCCACCTATGCGCACCCTTGTGGATGGTAGGTCTTCAATGACTCATCCATGTGCCCGGTTGATTGATATTATCATTTCAAAATACCTTAAGTTAGTACCAGGGATTTGTAAGGACTCGTGGTCCTTCTTAAACTGTATTAATGACATCGAGTTCTATAATTCTTTCAACTTTCTCACTATAGATGTCATTGACCTTTACACTTCCATCCCTCACCAGGAAGCTGTTGAATGGGTTGAATTAATGTTAAGGGATCTAAAAGCGTCACATGATGACATTGTTATTGTTACAGAGCTGCTAGACATAGTGCTCTCATGTAACTTTTTCATCTTTGACAAACAGTACTACTTGCAAAAGCAGGGAATCGCTATGGGCTCACCTTGTGGTGGTAGTGTAGCGAATTTATTCGTTGCCTACTGGGAGAAAACTTTTTTGTTGAGTAATCCAACTTTTAAACAACCGGTGAGGTTTTACACCCAGTTTTTAGATGATATTTTCATCCTCCTTCAAGGTGAAGCCAATTTAGCAGATGAACTGGTTGCTTATATGAACAGTACCACCGAGTTCTTAAAATTTACATACCATTTTTCTACCACCGAGATTGACTACTTGGACGTGAAGCTGTTTAAGGACTTGCAAAATAATAAATTTGGGTCATCAATCTTTAGGAAACCCACTTATTGCAACTCCTTTCTCCACTTCTCAAGTAGTCACCCATGGAAACAAAAACGATCGATAGTAAAAGGTCAGCTTGTTAGAGCAGCCCATATGTGCAGTACCACATGGGCCTTTGACAAAGAATGTTTGTTTTTGAAGGAATTATTTATTAACCGTGGGTATCCTGAAGTCCTTGTAGTTGAGCTTATTGCGGAAGTCAACTTTAAAAGATCTACTGGCTTCTATAAACCACTTCTTGCACAAAAGGATAAAGTATGTACAACCAATCTTAGTGACCTTTTGAATGAATCTGATGAGAACATTGTTTCTCCATTTACTCAATTAATTACTAGAACAGCACAACCTAACTTTTTGACAAGTTTTGTTATGACATTTAACAATGACTCTGATTCTATCTGGTCTATTATTCGGAAAAATTGGTATTTTATCAAATGCAACCCTTTATTGTTGAAAAATTGGGTATGTACCCATCGGTAGTATATAAAAGGGGGAACAATTTAAAAGAATTGCTCCAAAGGAATATGGATTGCAACCCCTTTACTAGACAAAAAGGTACGTTTATTTGTGGGGCTTGCAATTGGTGTAAAATGCTAAAAATAGGTAACTCGTTCCTGGTGAGGAATAGGAAATTTTACATAAACTACAAGATGAATTGCAACACAAAGTCTGTTGTTTACGTGGCCCTGTGTCATTGTTGCCCAGCATTTTACATTGGTAAGACGGACCGCAAGTTTCGCGAGTGGATCTACCAACATGTCTATGCCATTAAAAATAAAAAATGTGAAAATACTTTGGCAAAACACATAATGGGTCAACCAGGGCACAGTTTCCAGTTCATGGCTATTGACCATGTACCCCCAAATATGAGAGGGGGACCCTTTTCATTGGTCCTGAAAACTCGAGAATTGGAATGGCAAATCAAACTTGATGCCTTCACAGTCCCTGGATTAAACGAAAATTGCAACATTTCTTCTGTTTTAAAGTTTAAAAGTTACTTAAGGTAAGGGATGGGTAGTTTTGGCATCCTTAAGAGTAAAATATATACCCTTTAAGTAACTTGCTATGGGTTATTTTTGTGGTGATTTTTTGAAGGTTTGCATAACTTTCTTTTGTAAAGCTTATTGGACCCAAAAGTTTTGTAGTCTAGTGGTACACTATATATACTTACAAAAGTAAGAGGTATTCTTCATCGAGTAGAAAAATTTTTCTGTTGTTCTACACACTTACCTTTGTAAAAATCTGTTAGTTGTAAGTGTTTTTGTGTAGCCATTTACTATTTAGTATTATGACTATGCGTAAACCTACTGTCTAGGTTAAAAATACATTATTGGCCTTGGACAGCAGTTTTGCATTAGTAGTTCACTAGGTGAACACAGCTTACGATCTATATCGTGAGCTAAACAAGATGGTTTTTCCATTTGTTTTAACAACAATTACTTATACATCTTCACCATCGGGGTTGTTCAAATTATTTTTTAACATATGTTTTTTAACATGTTTAAAATATTTTTCTATATGACATGATGGCATAATCCATCTTTTTTAATAATAATTGTTTGGTTGTCCTTATGAGATATAATTTGTCTTATTATTGTATATTTGTGAATTTATATTTTATATTTATGGAAGGAAGTGACGTGTATGAATGTCACTTACAATGTTTTAAATTTGAAAAGCTGGCGCGCTTTTCACTTGTTTCTGAGGAAGCTACTGAATGCTCAGTGGCGAAAACGCTGTGGTTTTGAGTGAAAATTAAACTGCGTTAAAACTATTTTGTGGTCTCTTGGTCTGTTGGACACCAGGATTTTGTTTTTCGACTGTTTTTTCGTTGACTTGATTTGTTTGTAACTCTGCCAGATTGCAAGATCAGCTCACATGCACAGCCCTTGGAGGACACACAGAGGCTTCACTATTGCTGTAGAGTCAGGGTTATGTCTGGCACAATTCATAACCTTCACTGTGTTCAGATACAGCCATTCTTAGCAAGCTTTGGATGTCGACTTCAGTTCACTGTTGTGTTTCAAGTGACACCCCTCCCCATCCCCAGCCTTATTGCAGATTCTTGACAACTATGGGCCACACATGAGTGTTATTTTGCAGTGTTCCAAATTCCAAACACCATGTCTACTGGCCTAGTTCCAGCTAATGAACAGCAAACCTAAAGGTGTACACTGGCACCAGCAAGCTAAATATTGGGGATTGTGGCCCTGAGGTGGAGTGAGTTGTTGCTTGTGCACCACACGTATCTTTATGAATATGGTCTGTAGATTTGAGCCTTCGTCTCATGACACCATCACACATTGCAACACATGCCTTTGGGAGACTTGATATTATGCTTATGCTACCTGTAGAGAGCCATGGATGATGTGTCTTGTGGGACAACTCTTCCATCTGATTACCCTAACCCATAGGCCACGCTTATACAGAATCCAGGTAATTGTCAGCATAGGTTCTGCACAGGCAGTACTTGCTAGCCATTCCTGCAAGTCCCTCAGTGTTGCTGCATGTTTCTGGGCAGCCTCCATGACCAGTTTGTAATATATTTTGTCATCTGTTTTGGATGGGCATCTGTTTATTTTCTACATCAATGTTGGCCCTTATTTCATACACACATACATAACTGTCTGCACTGTTTGGCATGGTATGTGCAATGGTGAGGTAAGGTTACTTTTCCCATTCATGAGTGCTACCTTTTGGATATGGGATCCATTTCATGGTTTGTAAGATGTGTGCAAGCTATAGCTGCCTCTGTTGCAAGTGAGTGGGCAAATGTCATGGACATACTTCTTGGACAGCAGGCCATTACTTGGTGTGACATTGAGGCCCTGTTCTTGATGGAAGGTGTGTACTCAAGAAGAGTGAATTCTGTCAGTACATCACAAGCTGCTTCCACAATATGTTATTTGGAGTGTGTGCACACATATGCCTCCAATGTTTGTTAAGGTATGCATTCTCCATATTTGTTGTCCTAACATAGGATTCCATATTACACATTCATTGCTCATGTTAGGATCACACTACAGGTTGTAAAAGGTATGGAATGTGGTATTATGATTTGCTGTTGTTTATATCAGGAACAGTTGCCATTTTAATAGTGGTATATACACTGTTGTAGCCACCGTATAAGGGTAATATTTCAGACATGTCCCTACTGTAAGCCATTTGTCTCACCATCATGTTCATCTCTGTCCACACATCTTCCACTGACAGGTTGTTAGGTATACTGCAGGACTCTTACATATCCTTTAGATATGCCACTATCATGACCACTGTGATGCAGTGCAGTTAACACCAACAATAATTGATCATGTGCAGCATGCATTATGGGTATGTGTGTTAAATGTGTGCATGGCAAATAGCATGGCCATAATATGGCTGGTGTATTGGTAAACCTGAACAAAACAACTCCATACTCACCAACTACAGGCTGCTGCCCCAGTTGTATAACAGAGGGACCTAAATAGTTGTTTGAGAGAAGTAATATCAGTAGCCACACCTGTGGTATTGGTACAGAGTGGGAACAGCATTTCAGCACATCAAAAACTCAGAATACTAGAGATTATGCACATCTGTTCATTACTACACTGCAGCAACAGACCATCTCATCTGACATATGCATGTAGATACTTCACAGATGAAAATTGATAAGCAACAATTGTCTAGTAATGTGCCCTGGGGCCTTACCTGCATGCTGCTCATCCATTGTGTGGCTGGAACCCACCTCCACAATGCTGTCTTCAGTCTGCTGGCTTGGCTGGTGGGCAGGTGCCCCAAGGCTGGTGAGGAGCTCCTCAGCATGTGTCAGTGGGTCTGGATGGCATGACCCCCACCTGTGGCTAGCTGGTCCCATATAACTTCAGCAGCATGCTGACAGGCATGGCAGATCAGATATGAGCAGCAATGCTGCACCTGCTCATAATTTTGGTTGTGCAGGCCAACATCATTTACCCTGTGGACAAGCTTGTTCCACAGGGTGGTCCTCTCCTGCAGATCCTGGGCCCTGCGGCTGAAGAGGATGGCATGATGCATGATGAGGTATTGGATGATTGCATCATTTTCCAGGTTTATGAATATGGCAGACATTCCCGGGACACTGTACCTGGAAGATATAAACAGGAAAAAAGGTCACAGGACCTCATACGGTTGTCCACGTGCACATCAACAGTGGATATTACTTGCAAATAATCCAGACTATACCATAACAGTGTAAGCTATCATGGCTTTGACATCTTGCATTACACCCCTGGCCCTGACCTGTCCAGTTCCCCCAATGTCGGACACTTAATGGCATAATACACTATTCACCATTCATTTCTATGTAGAGGGATGACAGTGTTCATCTTCCATGTAGATGGTGTGTGGATGGTGGCATGTGTGTTTGACTGTAGTGTGTGATGGAACTGTGAGCACATGCCTGTGTTCATGTGGGAGGCAAACTGTGATTTTTCTCATGCCCCATGGAGACTTGCTGTTGTTGCTATCAGTAGGCATTATGCCCATGCTCATCAATGATGCAGGCAGGAGTGTGGTTAATGTGCATATCCCTCTGTACTAATCTTGTAGACAGGGTGCCACTGTTGCCACCTATCCTGTCTGATGCAAGTTGCCTGTATCCATGGCATGTGTGCATGAGGTGTGTTTTACACCCAGTACAGGTTGACTTGTGTTACTGGCTCTGAGACTGCGTACATATGTGTAAACATGGTTGTAATTAGCCTTGGTGGTTTGGATATGTCTGATTTCTAGTCATAGTCAGCCTTACAGGAAGTCATCTGTGACCCTAAATGCTTGCTTAGATAGAGGTGCACTTGCTTCCAAGTTGTGGTCTGCACCTATGTGTCCCTGTACAGCCACTATAGCAACCTATTATGTGCTTTGTGTCTTGGTGCTGTCCACCAAGGGAGATTACTCTATCATTGGTGGAGTATGGTTGCACATGTCAGTTACTGCTTTTTCCATATAGCTACAGTGGATATGAAGTGTACATACCCATGTTACAATGCATGGTACTTGTGCAATTGGAACATGACTCTACAAAAGCACATGTCAACACAATCCCCACCTGTGATGTGTCCTATAGCCTGCTCATTTCAATAGGGAACATAACAACCTGCCCTGTGAAACATATGGGAATTAATACTCAGTACAGTAAGCCAGTTGAATGTGTGTGCACACCCTTACACTGATATGTTGTGTAAACACCTGCTGAGATGATTACAGCATACATTTGTCTTGGTTTGTACTCTAACGTCATATCACATCTTCACTTGACAATGGTTGTTCACCTTCCATGAAACAGCTTTGTTTCTTTTTCAATAGAATTGTACAGGTTATGGGTCACATCTGAGGTGAAAAACATTTTGACATGACTTTCTGTGGTCTCATTGGCATACAGCACACAGACCTGGCATTTCAACAGGGGTGTGTACACTTTGATATCCAGTGTATATGGATATTGATATAGCTGTTAGTGGTAGGCATAGACAGTGGGTCATAACACAGTTGTACACTTCTATGATTACTACGTGATAAGCATGCCTACTGTAGTACCCATATCAGTGTCATGGCATTGCAGCAATCAGTAGCAGTACATATTTTATTTTGTTGTATGCAGTGACAGTGATATTACACACATGTGCAACATGCACATCCTATTTTCCGGACTGGTTGTGACCCATGTCATTACTACTGTGCCTTTCATCTGAACATAAGCATACATACACATGCTCAGGGGATACCTGGTATACATTTGTTTTCTATGTCATTATGGCACACTGTATTTACAGTTTTACATCTCAGTCATACATCTCAACCTGTTATACCAGGACTTCTGGTCATTGGTCCACATCATTGGGTGACAAAACAGGGAAGTCAATTTTGATAAAGTACTAATATAGCTGCCATAACACAAGTATATGTATAAGTGACTACAGAAACCTGTCACAACTGTGAACATTGTCCAGAAGAACACTGTACAGTTGAATGTTATTAATTCAATATATCACATGCAGTTTAACACACACATCTGCAATAGTGCTTTACTATGCTCATGCCCTATATAGGTATCCTAGATTTACAATACAAACATGTATAATACTCATATTCACAGGTAACATATGTATATGGGCAACATCCCATTAACTGGCCTAGCAGTGGCACAGACATGACTGTTTGATAGACACTCTAGAGGTTGTCATATGTGAGCTGTCCTTTCCTGGGTCTACTTTACATGGTTGACTGTTCAGAAAGTCGACTTTCATATGGCCGTGACCATATGATCAACATTCGAAAAGCCAACCATGTAAAATAAACATGAAACACACAACAGACACTTGCCTTTCAACTGTTAGCAGGGGGGCAAGCCCCCCTTCACCAACACACACACCTCCATAACTTAAATATACCAACTCCAAGATCGCACTACAGTGCGAAAGAAGGACATTTTCTCATTCCGCACTGTATGGAGATAGCTGTTCCCCATGGCCGGCTTTTCAAAAGTCGGTCATATGGTCTCGGCCGTATGAAATTTGACTTTCAGAAAAGTCGACCATGTGAAGGGGACCTCCTTTCCTAGGGTGTGTCAGGCTTCTCAGCTGTGACCCAACCTATCCACCTCTTATAGAATCACATGTGGACAAAGCCTAACATTAGGGAGGATATATAAGGACAGATCGTAGATATGCCTATTATAAACCTATGAAGTTTGTAGCATGATACATTTCGCATTACCATGACTGTTCTGAAGGTGGTGTGGTCTGAAACTCATGTGTCTGTCATGACTTTATTACTTCCATCTCCAGCTATTTGCCAGACTAATATAGATGTTTGGAGGAACAGAATGAAAACTATAATGACTAAATCTTGACATTCTCTGAAGATCTGCACAGTTGACAGATATGGCCCATTTCAGACAGAGCCAGATGCTATGTCCATATCATTTATTCAGCAGGACATCATTACAGCAAGTATTGATGGCACATATACATCTTTCATAATCAACTATCTCATTATTTACAGACCAAGTACTACATTCAATTACATGCTTACATGTTTCACACACCTAGTTTATCTTCAGGTTCCTTCTGTGTACAGGATGTCTTCTTTTTTCTTATTTCTTATTTTGAGGTGTTGTTTATGTGTTTTTTTCTTTTGGTGATGCTCATGTTCAGGTGATGGCCTCTGCACCAATTTCTGTTCCCCACTTGCTAACTGCATTCAGGCAGCTGTTTAGTTCTTCCAATAGCCAATGTCATAGCAACCCACTACTATAAATAACCACATCACGTGGGCGTTGTCCATTACTGATAAACAAAAGAAGCTGGAAACAGCGCACACAAACCGCACTTTAATCAGGAAACAAAATAAATCCAAAAGTTGATCACAAAGTCAGTAAACGCTTTAAAATCCAATACATGCGTTTTCGTCAGCCTATAGCTTAGACTTCATCAGACAAAACTAATTAAGTGATTAAGCTTTATATAATAAAATTCAAATGTGAAAACCAATGAAAAACAATGCATCCTTTTTAAGCCAATAGTAATAATGACAACCTAAAGAGCTCATTATAATGAAATCCTTAATTATTAAGAATGACAAGAAGAATGTATAAAAACTCTCTTTTAAAATAGTTCTAATGTATAAAAACTTTAAAAAAAAAATTTTTTATTAAAACATGTTGTAGTTGATTTGGTTTCTAAAACCAACATAATTAAATGAAGCTGTTTGTTTAAAAACTGTTTATTGTGTTGATGTAAATACTGAATTGAGTTGGTGCATAGGAAAGAAACACAGACAACAGTGCCCTCTACTGTTCTTTAAGAGTAATTTGATGAGTTTCATACTTTAATTGATCTCAATTTAAGAGCTGGGACTATTGAAATGCATTCATTTAGACCTGGTTGTTTATTGGCTTCTAATAATATTTGCCAATAAAGTTCCCTGTATTCAAGCCATTCTTCCCAGGGACCTCCTCTTGTTTCTTTTTTCACTTGTTCTAAAACAAAAAAGGAAAACTTGGCCTCTTTACAGGTCTTAGTGTGTTTGAACAATGCATTAGTGTCCTTTGCTTTTTGTATTTCGTATACATGTTCATAAATTCGCCTCTTCAATACTCTTTCTGTTTTCCCAACATAGTACGAACTGCATCTTGAACACATTGCGAGGTAGACCACTCCCTGGGAGTCACAGTTGAATAGACCTGTACTGTATATATTAATGTCCCTGGCTTCAATAAAAATTTCTCTTTTATTAGAAATATAGGGACATTGTTTACAGTGCCCACAATGAAATGTTCCATGTGAGATATTACTGCAGCGTGTCCCCTCCAAGTGGTAATAAAGTTCTTTTGTTTGGTTGTTTTCTAAAACTTTTTTTATGCTGCGTGCATTTTTGTATACCATTTTTGGTGCTTTTCCTTTTATGTTTGGTATGTCCGAGAATGAGATGAATTTTTCCCACTCTGTTAGAATCATTCTTTTTATCTTGGAATTGAAACCATTGAATTCCAAGACAAGTGCTGATTGATAGTCAGAATCAGCTAGAATATAGTTCGTGTTTATATTTAACCGACCATCTGTGGTATGCTCACTTGTAACTTGGTCGTTGTTATTAATCAAACATCCCTTAATAGGTTTGAATTTGGTCTGTCTATGTTGTTCAACTTCTGTTCTGATATCTTTTATAAACTCAAGTGGGTATCCTCTGGCAAGGAACATGGCTTCTAGTGTGTTACATTCTACATAGAAGTCTTCGTCCCTGCTTGTCATTCGGCAACCTCTAACAAATTGTCCTTTGACAATATTTTTCTTGCAATGGGGCGGGTGTGCACTATGGAAATGCAGGAAGGAGTTGCAGAAGGTGTTTTTCCGGAATATTTTGGTTTCGAAGTCTTTGGAATTTTTGTTCTTTTGCACCTCTACATCCAAGTATTGAAGTCTGTCAACCGAACTTGAGTGTGTAAATCTCAGGTATGAGGTAGTGTTGTTAATATACTCCAAAAATAAAGATGATTTTTCACTACCCCCTGTCCAAAAAATGACGATGTCGTCAAGAAAACGTCGATATAAGGACCAGTATTGTTGAAATTCTGAGTTCAAAATATAATTCAATTCCCAACCTGCTAGAACAATGTTGGCATAAGTAGGTGCACACGCCGCCCCCATTGCTACCCCTTTTATTTGTTGGTAAAATTCTCCATTGAATGTTAGGAAGTTATACTTCAAAATATTGTCCATAAGTCCCACTAAGGCAACCTTTTCTGTGTGTGTTAGAGCGTTGTCCATTACCTTTCCTGTATGGAAGACATCCTTCATGTGTGGGGGCAGCAGTGTTACAGACAGCAGGTAGGAATACCTCTTACAACAGGACTTGGGGACAAAGGCAAACTACATTTATATAAGGTTCCAGACCTAGGGACAGTGTGTGAGTATTGCTGTTATATGCATTGGACACAGCTAGTTTTACAGGGTTTGTGTGTACATGCTAGTTCTGCATGGGATGCAGTCTGTCTGCATAGCTCTCAAATGTGGGCCTATCCACATGATGGCCAGAGTATTGGCTGTTATGTTTTGTCTGTTCCCCGCACAGGTCTTGTCTCTGACATATCAGTGGCATTCTCTCTGTTGATTTCTATCAGCACATGGCAACATCCATTTGTGTTTCTAACTTCATATTCCTGAGTAAGGGCATGTTGCAACCAATCCTGTAACACCAACAACATTCACAGTGTATAACAGCAATATTTCAAATATGGCCCTGTATTTCAGCCTCTGTCCTCCACTTATATACCAGGCTTTGTCCAGATGTCATGCAGTAAGAGGTTAATAGGTATGGTCTATCATTATTTAGTGTTGACATTCCTGCTGTCATTCCAGTGGTGTTGTGGACTCCCACACAAGTTCTGGGGTAGGGTCCATATATATGAGGGCTACAGCTTGACAAAACATGTGTGACCCTGTACAATCTGGAGGCCAGTGTATACAGAACACTGTTATATGCCCTTGTAAGACATTTTATGGAGAAGGGGTATTTAATATTTTTAACCTAGGCTGTTACAACATGTGAGGAATATCAGTAATAAGAAACATAAAGGTATATGGCTGTACATTTTCATACATTTCACCATGGAAACAGTGGTGGGCTAGAACTTACTGTCCTGCACACAGTTCTG